>NW_010125465.1:16245-46610 GCF_000699245.1 Pterocles gutturalis
TTGTCTCGTGCCCGGCCAGGCTGGAATTTCTCCTGCTCCATCCCACCGTCACGATTTTATCACTGAAAACTTAAAAGGAGTTAAATTACTTCTGGATTGATCCCCAATTAATTACCTCCACTGAACATTGTACGAAGGACCGATTTTTTATCTCGCTCTCTGCCCACGTGACCGATACGCTGGTAACGGAAATCTTTGCCTGCGGGCAGCGTGTTTCAGTAACGGCGGCAGCTGAGTCTTCTGCTGCCCATAAAACTCACAGAAACTCAGAGATATTGCTTGAGATTTCCCATATTCTTTTTTTTTTAATCAGTGTTTGTGTCCAATCGATCATCGCAAATGTCTTCTCCAAGTTCCTCGTATATTTGTTAAAGGTCGGGATGGTGAACCTCCTTAAGGAGAGCAATGGGGACCTGACTGTAAACTGGCAATTAGTGGGAAGCAACACTCACTTATGATTTTTTAATAATTTCTATGAAACATTAAGAGTCAGATTGCCGAAACCCGCTTATTTGTCTTGCACTGAGAGCTCATCAGAAGCACTTATATTGCTAAATTGACCAGCAAGCCACATTTATTGGAGTAATTTAAAATGAAAAATATCAAGTGACTTATAAAATGCAGATGCTCGGGCAGAAGCTTTTACATTCGTTAATTTTCTTCTTCCTGACACTGAAATCACGGCTAAAACCAACAACTCTAATGGCAGCAAATCATATCCCTGTGGCTTATAGCAGACAGAGCCGATCGGTCAGAAACCTGAAATATTTGTGGTATTAGGAGGATAGGACTTGGTCCCCACTGAGCCCCTGGAGAAGGAAGGTCCTTCACCCATCTTTCCAAGGGTCTCGTCCTCCAACCAACAGGGCTTTTTCCACCAAGTGAAAGGAAATAAAATGGAAAATCTTGCCTCTCCTCCCCTGTTTTTCTGAGTCTGCTAAAGAGGAAGTTGATTATTCTCAGTATTGGGGTACCAAGAGAGCCAACCAAGGGGGCAGCTCCAGGGCTGGGCGATCCATGGCGCATCCCAGGGAAGACTGAACAAAACCAACTGGTATGTCTGGTCCTGGCTTGCGGTTGTTCCCTCCAGGCTGTTCCATGCCCTCGGTGGAGGAATAAATAGTTGGAGAAACCAATACAGGTTCACAAATCCTGTTATTTATGTTTTTGGGGCCTCTTAACCTTTTGTGATTCAATGAAGCCCGTGGAAAACTGCCGCCAGCTTAGGAGGGGTGCGAGGCTGATGAAAGGTCTTTGAAACGCTCGGATAAAAGACATTGAAGAGCAAACCACTACTGAAAGCAGATTATTTAAGGATTACGGAACACATCCTGGTCTGGAAGATCAGCTGAAACTTGAGATTCCCGTGAAAGAACAGGAGATGTTGGAAATGGATTCTGGAGATAAACCAGCTGCACCCTGGTCTTCACCTGGGAGGAAGACGGCAAAAATTCACACCAGCAAAATCTCTCTCGCTTTTGGCCTCTGCACGCTGGACCAGACCTTAAATATTCCATTATGGTAATTCTCATCTGAAAACAAAACGAGCCTATGTTGCCTATGTTGGGACATCCTTTTGAGGAGTGGAGATAACAGCCTTTGAGCTGCAGAAAAATATATCCCGAGGTTAATGGCTTCTAAATATCAAATGGAGGGTTGCGTTTGTGGATGCTGCACAACATCTAGCTTGAAATGTAAAGTCTAGCCTAAACCAGCATGTTTTCAATTCAACTTTCCTTAATGCAATCAGCAAGAGGTGAGAAATAACATAGAGCTGCTGAAAAATGTTCACCATGGCTCCAGGACTGGCTCTGACATGCCCCCTGTGCTAATGGGTCATGAGCGTGGGAGCTGGTCTTGCACAGAAGCTCCTCTCCATGCTTGTTTTGTGATGTGGCTCCAAAGAGGACTCGTGAAGCCGTGTCCCTGGCTGGCACCACCCCCGAGTACTGGACAAAGATGATATATTTCACCTTCACCAGGGAGGCAAAGACTTTCCTCTGAGAGCTGGACTCATTGCAGAGCATCTCCCAAAAGCATCTCTCCATTGCTGCTCAAAGACTCATCAAGAAGCCCAAGCAACACATGACTTCACCACTGATAAAGCCAAAGATGTCTAAAAACAAAAATAAAATTTAAAAAAAAGACCTTTGGGTCAGGAAAGAAAAAAAAAAACCACCAAAACCATTCTGTGTTGGCACTTGCAGAAGTCTGCGCAGAGATAATTGATAGTATTTGATCCTGGCTTTGTGTCAGGATGAAGTGGGTTTGGTGGAAGATGAGGAGGGATGTGACTGCTTGCAGCCAGCATCTGGAACTGGTGCTTGGCTGGAAAGGGGCGGCGGTGCTGGGCTGAGATGAAGCGTCAATGTGCCTTGCGAAGGTTTGTGTGCAGCCCCAGCATCCCGCGGGCAGCGGCTGCTGTCCTTTGCAGAGGTGGGCAAGACATGGCAAAGAAACCTTAGCAGCAGAGTTTGAACATTATTTTTGGCTGCCATTTCCACTCTGAAACCCACATTTGGAGGCTCTGACCAAATGGAAAAGTAATTTGATAACAAGGAATATAGATTAATAGTGTAGTGCTTTCTTTCACTTAAATATCACTGGCTTATGGAAAGGAATGGAGCTGCAGAAAAAAAAATATCAGTGCAGTAGAAGGCTGTCAGCTGTGGCACGCAGTGATTTTTATCAATTGATGGATCAAAGGCGTTTTCTCTGAAGAACAAGCTATTCCAACCACATTGGGGACGTGCCCAGAGCATTGGCCATGTTTCAAGGGCAGCAGAGCGTGTTGGGTTTGCTCCTTCCTCCCGCCCCGGCCAGGCTGGGCAGCCTCAGCCCTTCCCAGGGCTCGGTTCTGCTCCTGGCTGGCCAACTCACTCATCAATAATGGAGTCGTACGGAGCAGCTGGAATTTACACGTCTTATAGACGGAGGCATTCTGCACTGGAAAAACCAGTTTAATTGCGCTTCCGTTTTATGATTTGATCTCTTTCCTGTTTATAGTGTAAATAAGATTGGGATTTTGGAACAGGCTTCCGAAACCTCCGTTAAAAAAGGTTTTTTAACCTCCGTTAAAAAGCCATGGCTTTATAAACAGTGTGAATTAAGATCTCCAGGAATACGGTTATTTTGCTTGGCTGCTATAAATACTTTATGAAAATGTCTCCTCTGTCAAAGAGAATGTGGGTTTGCTGAGTGTTGAGCAGAGCTGCAGAACGGCGTATTAAAGATTCACAAACCAGACCACAGGCTTCATTCAAGGGAGTCTTGCTCATGGTTTTTTCAGTTAATGGTATGCTTCATGGCCATGAGAATATTTGTATCTCCCTTTGACTCAAAAGCCGGTTTAAAGCACAGCTTGATGGTGTTATTCAACAGATACAACTTTCAAAGCTGGCAATTAAGAACTGGGGGCTCTGGCAAAGGCATCCCATCCCCACTGCTGAAATATTCAAAGTTTTGTGCAGGCGCTGGGGTCTGTCTCGCTTGCTGAGGAGCCAACACCGGATGGCAGCTCCGCAGCCCAGACGCCGTGCAATGGGGCTGTGCATGGCTGGTGGGTCAGCAGCACCACAGACATCTTTTTTCCACGTCTCCCTCATTTAATACAAAATTAAGTAGTCTAGAAATGCTTACACATAGACCAAAAAAAAAAAAAAAATCAGTGCTTTGGGACGGGTGGCCTGGCGGTTATTGTGTTATTTTCACACCCTGTTGCTTGTGTGGGTGTGTGGGGGGCTCAGCCCCACATCACTATGGGGTGGGCACCTTCTCCACCCCACAGCTGCAGCTGCTCATCTGCTACGCTGCTATTTCAAATACTACGTGAGATTTTGAGTTGTATTCTAGCTATTTTGGGTATTTCCAAGGTGATTATTTTTGCAGTAGCCAAGTGCAGCGAGTCCCAGACGCGTGCGTGTTGTGTGTAACACAATGCATGCCTATTCTAATTAAATCCTCAATGCTATTAGTTTATTTGAGATGAAGCTTCATATATCTGATTTTAACTTGCCCAATGTTTTTCCCTAACAAAGCGTGATTTATTTGAATGGATCCTGCAATCAATTACTGGGGGCGGTGCATCTCTCTGCAGTCATTCAGCCTATTCCGTATCTTACTGCGCTTACATTTTTTTTGAAGGAAAATGAAATCTTCCACGTGTATTAGCATAATTTCTTGTGAAAGCAACTGTGCTGAAGACACTGACTAATGCAGTTTGCAAACCCGAGTATTTTTCAGGGAGATTGCTTCCTTCTGGGGAGATATGCAAACACAGTCTTCTTTTTATTCAAATATCTCGGGAATTATCAGGGGGAAATTAGTTGGTGATTGTTCCTGAATCATTATACAAGCCACTGACTGCATATTCAGAGCAGTTATTTATAACACTTAATAAGCCAACTCAAGAAAGGTCAGATAATATAAATGGTGCTACTGGATTCCCACAAACACAATTCATTAAGGATTAACATCTTTCTAGTAGCAGAAAAACACAAAAGTGGCTCCTTGGCCTTCACTAAATGTTTTTAAGGCAAACATTCTTCAAAGTTTTGCAATATTATATCTATTGTCTGTGTCATATGCATCCGAGGAGGTGTCAGGTGTTGACTGGGATGTTTTCAGGTCCAGCCCTGGGGTTTTTACGGAGCACCAGGGGTTTCCAGGATCCAGAAGAGGAATGTTCCCATCTTCATGGGGCGTCTCTGGCCTGATCATCATTCCAGCAGGTGATTTAACATCTTCCAGAAAGCACAGGGTAATAAAATCCCCAACCCAGCTGCCCAGAAGGCGAGCTCCCAAAGAGCACAGAGCTGGACCATGAGTAGAGCAGGAGCTGAGCTGAAGGATGGCTCATGAGCAATGAAACTGAAGATGATGCCCTGGCGAGCGGAGCCGATGGCAGCGCTGCCCATGGGCTCCGCGCCGGTGCTGCTGACTCAGCGCCGTGTCCAACACCCCGCACGGGTGTTCCCCAGAGCTCCTGCTCAAGTGGCAAGGAAGCTCCCATTTATGAGTTGGCTTTGCTTCCCTGGACGGCTTCCAGCCTGCACCCACCATCCACGGACACCATTCAGGAGCCCCACGGCTTCCAGGAGGTGCCAAAACGCCGTGTCCTTGTCAGGGCAGCACACGCTCCCTTGGAAGCAAGTCTAGTCCCCAAAACGTTGGCCAGACCAGCAAATGCCCCTTCCCACATGTATTCCCATCAGCAAAGCTGGTTAGACATCTCAAACTCAAACCAGGTTTGCTCCAGCACCACTCAAACCATGGGACGTTTTCAGTCCAGCCCCATGCTGAGGCTTCTTACTGTTGATGTTTTATTCTACAAAATAATAATGAGAATCCTGAATCTCTGATTGTCGTGGTTAAGCAAAAAATTCCCAGTGTGTTTTAGAAAAGATATTCCTTTTTTTTTTTAAACACTTCTTTCTTCTCAGGTGTGGCAAAACCCATCTGGAAACCATCACCTGCATCACTTAGCCAGGAGCCAGGCTGGTGTCCAGCATCCCACTCCGGTCACCATGACAACATGATTGCACAGGACAGCGGAAAGAAAAATCCTTCGGAAACCTCTGGAGCTCAAGAGGAATCTAAATAATTATCACCCCGGACTTCTTCTGTCTCTGGAGACAACTGCGAAGGACCACGGTGACGCACGCCCTGATGTCAGCCCAGAGCCCTGGCGAACCCACTGGAGGAATTCGCTGTCAGCAGCGCGGATGCCGGTCCTGGCCGTGTCCCTGGTGCTATCAGTGTCACGCCGTGAATGACAATGAGCAGAGGAAAGGTTGGCTCCCCGTTAGGACCCAAAGTGCTAATGAATGTTAACAGCTCGTAAAAGAGCCTGGGCTGCTGCATATTAATAACGCGCCCGAAGCGGCCAGAGTGGCTGTGCAATAGCAAAAATAATTGCAATATTTAAGAGGAAATAAATAGAGAGCTAATGTGAAGGTTCGCTCCATTTGCACGGTGTGATTTGGCTTTTTATCTTTGTTTGTGATATGAATAAACACGGGATGACGGGGAAAACGCGGAGGTGTGGATGACCTGTTGTTTGCCGGTGTTAGCGCTCTGGATATTTGGCTGTTAGTGTTCGAAATGGCTTTTCTTTGGAAGGTGGTACAAAGCAGAGATGGACTGGGCATCTGGCTCCAGATGTTCTTTACGCTTGGTCCTTCTCGATGGCTCCAGATGTTCTTTACTCTTGGTCCTTCTTGTGGTTTGTGGAGCGTGTCTGCCCAGCCGCGCGAGGAGCGACCCGTCGGGCGCGGGGAGCTGGCGTCTCGTCTGCGCTGGTTCTTTTTGGTCTAAGTCCGACTTCAGATCTGAAGAGTGGGAAGTTTTTTGACTGGGACAATGCTCACAAGCACAAGGTCTTTCTGCAGTGGTTTTGAGCATCAGTGATGATCCATTGATCAGATTTATTCCAGGGGTTATTTTTGCAATGAGTTCAGGCAGTGTTCTGGAGTCGCTGCAGCTATTCCTGGTTCGAGCAGCTGAATTTCAGGGGTATGATGGTATCTCCAGTGAGATCGACTCCTCCTGACCCTGCTGAGCCAGGATGAGCCCCCAGCCCCAGCCCATCGCAGTCTGCAGGGGCTGGTGGGCATCTGCCCTGCAGACATCGCATCTCAGTGCACTCGGGGTTCATTTAACTTCCTACAAGGATAAAGAAGCAAAAAGCAGAAAAATCAGGGGAGCGGACACGTTCAGGAGAACCCAGACCTGAGCAGGGAGCATTTTGGCCGTGGGAGCTGACTCCTTCCCCAGCCTACGCTGAAGAATTTCAGCAGCTCTTCCAGCATCAGCTGCAGTTTTTTTCCTTTTGCAAAAAAGCAAAGGTTGCTCTCTGCCCGCTTCGTGATGCTCAGCTGGGAAATCCCAAAGACGTGGAGCAGAAATAATTGGATATAAAATGACAAAGGGACATTATTGTATATTATAGTCTTTTTGCTGAATCAATACACATCAGAAAGCATTTTGTAGCCCAGAGCTATCAACAAAGAAAGTCCTCCATTGTATTTTGCTAAGTTTAGTGATTTTCTTTTCTTCTGCATCGACTGCATCTGCTGAAGGAGCCCGTGTCTCCTGGAGCAGCAGCCGCTGGAGCTCCAGAAAAGAGCAATATATTAACAAACTACCCTGTAGGAGCATGATATAACCCTCCTCTACTAACATTTGCTCTTCTGAACCAGTGTATAAAGTCCTTACCGGTTGTTTTTTGGGGTTTTTTTTTTTGGTTTTTTTCCCAACAGAGACTCAAGAGAAAAGCTAGGAAGCTTTTGGGTGATCCTGATGGGTGAGCAGCTATTTATTTTCATCAGCAGCATTTTTGAACCCCCATCATCTGGATATTTCCCGAGCAGGTGCTGGGGAACGCACGGCTGTTTGTGCCCAGGTCCCCTCTCCCCGGTACATTTCCACCCTGATTAACAAATGGCTTGACTTAAAATAGCATCCTTCCTCCCAGCTCCTCTCCGCACCGCTGTTCCACGTCTGAGCCCTCAATTAAGGCAGGCAGGGGAGCTGGTGGGTAAATAGAGCCCAGCAGAATCTCTTGCATCACTCAGCACCGCGGTCTCATCCTGCCTGGCACCAGGGGACCCTCTGACAGATAACCGCGGGGGGATTTCCCCCACTACCCCCTTGGCTGGACGCATGTCAGAGCAGGAGCTGCTTTAATTATTGTTTGTTGGACCGAGGCGCACCCAGAACAAGCCGACAAACCAGCAGAGCTGGTGCTGCTGCCCAGCTCTCCAAATATTTCCTCTCTTCCTACCGAGACTCACCCACCTGCTCCTGCGCAGCCCCCAGTTACAACCCGGAGCAGAGCCAGCCCTATGGCACTACTCGCAGTAGCAGACCCCAGGAGAGGGGTCTCACCTCAGAGCATCTCATTGCTACTAATGAAGTGCAACAGCCCCATCAACGCCACAGAATTATTATAAGAAATAAACTTTATTTAGTGTTGGGTACTACATCGCGTGTAACCTCAGCTCCTGCGAGCGAAGGTCCCTCGCCCGGCAGGAGGAGGGAGGGCAGGCACCCAGCGCCACAGCTGAGCTCCCAGTGTGGTGTTCAGCAAGCACAGGTGACAAATGACCCAGCTGCTCATTAAAAGCTGATGATGTTCTGCAGGAAACTGCTCCCAGGTGTTCGGGGTCAATAAAAGGAGAAGCTGGGCTGGGGCTTGGCTTTGGAGAGAGGAGATGGGGAGGGGCTGGAGCAGGGATAAATGCTGCTGCGTTGCCAAACCTTGGGTACCTTACACACTGGGGTAAGTTTTTATCCCAATAAAGCTGGGGGGAGGGCGGGGAATGTTATTTTCTTGACAACGTGATTTTACCTGCTTGATGTAGATGTATTGCTCAGTTTAGCAAGATAGTACATGAAAAAAAGTTTGTTTTGTATTTCCAGATCCTTTTTGTGTCCCTGTGCTGTTACGGCACCCCTCACACCTGGCTGTGCTTGCCTGGCTCTGTTTTGAGCAAGGGAGGATTTATGAAATACCTCTTATTTTCCATTGCATATAAAATGATAAAAATTAAAATTGCTTTCTAGGGAAACCACTGGGGCACTTCTAGCTCATGGCATGTTGTTTCCCCTTCATGCCTGCAGTCAGCCTGAATCCTAGAGAGATCAGTGGGAATTTTCCAGCTGGGAGTTGTCCCCTCCTGTGCCTACACTAACCGCTTCATGTCCATGAAAACTGGAGGAGTTTCTCCTGTGCTTCAAGCGAGAGCAGGCTGAGTTTGTCATTCTGAGCCCTAATGTCATGTGCCGTTAGTGTGTACCCGCCAGTCCCCGCCTGACCCTCTAATGGATCCAGAAAAGGTGGAGAAGATTTCAGTTTACGTAATTAATTTGTAATTTCAGATGCCTTCAAGCAACAAATTAACTGAATTCTTCATTTTTCTGGCTGAACCAGAAGGCAGCAATCATTTCTTTGACTGTAGGAGTGTGAAGCTATTTCCTTTGAAAGCCCAGCGCGTGCCTGGGGTTTGCTGTTCCCCAAGGTGTTGGGACCTGCTGACCGAGCACCCCAAATATTTACTGACTCCCAGACGACACGGTGGGAAAGGCCAATTTTATTTATTTAGCCTAAATCCCCAGGCAGTACATGTGATGGGCTGCTCTGTGGCATTTAAATATTTATATACAGCTATCAGCTGCTTGACCCACTTCCTTCTCTGTTAAATATCTCCTTGATAAATCTGCATGGCTTCTTCCATTTCTCTTGTGATTTAGAGCCAAAGCCAACAATTTGCTGTGATTTTATATTTTGCCAGAAATAATCCTCCGATTATGAATTTTTCTCACTGTCTGATATATCAGGATTCCAACGAGTGCTGAGTGAGATCCCGCGCTCCTCGCCCCTTGCCTGGTTTAATGGTCCTTTTGGGAAGCCTGCATGAAGATGAGAGTGATAATATTCTGCACTTCTTAGCCATTATTATATTTTAATGGATTTTTTTATAGCTTTCCTGATTGCTTTTGAGCTGGTTTTTTTAACACACTTTCCCTCTGTCATTTTTCACACCTGTCTGCAGGATCCAGACACGTTATGCAGTGCCTGCCCCTGCTCCACCCTCAGTTGTTTTTCATTCCTTTGACAGATCTTTTCAATTCAGGGTTATTAATGACTTGGCAGGATCCAGGTTAGCATCTCCACAACAAACCTTCCCTAAGCAGAGCTCACCATACATGGTTTTTTCCTGTTATATCCATTATATTATATCCTCGCACCTCGACAACAGGTGGGGATTTTTCCCGGCGATGATGCACGGCTGCTCCGGAGGCAGGTTCGTTCCCAAGGGCTGTTGCCTCCTCCTCTGGAGAACCCATTGGTGTGGAACTCACCTACGTCATGATCAGAAGAAAAAGTTCTGTTGTATTAATTTTGCAGAAAATGTGTGGTAGTCTCTGCCTAATGAATCCTAATAGAACCTTTAAAGCTCATTTTCCCAAACACGGACAATTAAAGGACGATGAGAGGCATTACTTACCGAGCACACCCCAGCGTTACCGAAATATCTCGTTTGTTTATCGCAATAATTGCAAAATAAAACACATTGATCGCTCCGTATTTATAAATTCAAGAGCTATTTGGGTCCGCATGCGCTCTCCCTAATGGGTAATGAAGGTTATAAGAGGAACAAGAATCCTGATGTAAAATACAGGGAAAACTCTCAAACTGCATGAAATTTGAGAAATCAGACGCCGTGAGTCAGTCATTTACTCATGTTCTCTGCCACCAGAGTACACGGGTGATGATGCAAACAGGATGTGGGAGGATTTGTGGATATTTATGAGCAGGTGCTCCTCGGCTGGAGTCAATTCTGCAATAATTGACACCTGGGGGATTGTGGCGCCAGCAGAGACGCTTCTGCAGAGTGTCTTTAGAGTTACACCATCCTCATGACAAATTTATCTTCTGGATTTTTTTTTTTTCTCCTCAATGCCCCCAAGAAAGGTGGTAGTTGGGTGGCATCTGTGTCAGTGTCACTCTGGGTCACCCTGGGCATGGCACTGAGCAGTACATGGAGAACGTCACCACCAAACAGGTCCTGCTGGAGTGTCGGAGACCTTCAGCTGACCTTCCTCTGAGGTCTTCCTCATGCGAAGAGCCCAAAATCATTTTGTCAGTTTCATTTATAAAGACAGATTTTTAAAATTATTTTGGTGGTTTTTTGTTTTGGGTTTTTTTTTGGTTTTTTTTTTTTTTGCTTTAGCCCAAGGAAGAGCTGCAGCACAGAGCAGCTGGAGCAACCTCAAGGACTTCAGTGGTTGTAAAGGATGTCAGAGGTGGCTTGAGCCAGGGATGTCCCGTGATGGGCACAAGGGGTAAAACATCCCATTGTGTTTAAACCACCTTGGTTTTGTGGGGTTGTAGGTTTCTTGGGGTTGGTTGGTTGGTTGGGTTTTTTTTCATTTAATAAATTGTTTTGCTCCAGTAGATTCTGAGATGGGAGCACTGGTCAGAAACAAGAGCCTGAAGAACCACACATCGGGATGGAAACCTGAAATATTTAGGGGCAGAGTGTTTACAAAATCTGACTAAATTAATGAAGCAGTTTCTTGTCCCCCAAACAGTATTTTTTAGCAAATGCAGAACTTGGATTAGCCAGCAAACCCACCCCAGGATGAGCAGCAGGAAGCTGTGACACACACCATGGTCCTGGAGCATCCTGTGCACGTACCTAGCGCGGTGTGGAGCCGGGGTGTTCCTATGGCAATGTCACCAGCGCTGGACCAGGGACGGTGTATGCCATTCGTTAAGTGGTCCTGACACTAATGATATAATTAGCTGTGTTAAAAGTCATGTCTGGTCGCATCCACTTTGTTTCCAGGGTGACTAAAGCACCATCAATAACGATGTCCAGTGGAGCTTCCATAGAGCTGCCGGCCCTGGGAGGAGTGGGACAGAGGGTCCTTCATGGTCAATGGGCAGGAGATGATGGGCATGGTGAAAGTTTCTATTTGGAAATGGACATGCTAAACATGGACGTGGAAATTCCAAATTTCTGTTTGTAAACAGACATGGAATGGCTGGGCCCCTCCTTCCTTGGCCATCCCCAGGCAGGTGGTGTGTAAATACATCAAAAGTTTGGTCACCAGGAGCTCAGGAGCAGGAGCCCAAACCTGAGATCTTGCCTCTAGTCCTCCCAAAGCCGACTGGGAGGAGAGGGAGATTCTCCAGGGAAAACCATCAATTTGTCAGAATGGGGAAGAAGGTGGTCTGAACCTGCTTCAGCCAAAGGTTTCTGGTGGACAACCACCTCTTGGCAGCTCAGGCAGGGGAGCTCAGGCATCCAGGTTGGTGGGACCTGGATGAAGAATAAAACCACTTCTGATTTTTAAATAATTTTTGTTTTATTATAACTCTGTTTCAGAGTCTAACTCAATAACCTTGTTGACACCAAAGGGAGCCAAACTTTTACAAAAAACACACTTCTCCCACAAGTTTTTGGTATTTTTGAACCACGACCTGTTATGAACTTAGAAACCATGGAGAAAAAAAAATCCTATTTCTATTCAGCAGGGCACTTATGTGCACCCCTGGCTGGTCCCTGTGGGCAGCCTCCGCGGGAGCCATCGGAAACGTGTGCCTGGCTGGCACGTGGGATGGAGCGACTTCTGACGCTCTCGTTTCCTATAATAAGACTTGAGAAATTCATTGACTGAATATGGTATTTAATGAAAGAGCTAATCGATGCAATAAATTATTTATTGCTTAGTGTTTGACCAGCTGTGCTTGTCCCATGCTATTAAATTCAACAACTGTGGCGCTGCCCCTTATGGCCATTTTCCTGCCTCGTGGTTGAAAACACGCCGGAGCATTTGGGCTGGAACGTACGGTTTAATCACCTTCTTTAGAAGTGTAGCTCGCTGGTTGTGCTTCAGTAGGAAAAGTTCACAGCTCTTTCCTCCAACCTGATGGGGTTTGTAAGCTGTTCAAGGCAGGTAATGAATCCAGACTCTTGATTGGAAAACATCATTAATGGGCACTGCCAGGGATAAGCAGGCAATGCAACAGAGATATATTCCAACATTCATTTTTAGCCTCTAGGCAAAACTACGAGCTGCAATTTCAGCCTATTGGCTGGAAAATGTCGGGAGCCAAGAAAACGCTGGAGGAAGGAACTGTTGACGTAAATGGTGAGAGTGCTGCAGGAACACCTTGAGCTGAGACTTGTCATGCCCTGAAAACCACCTCTCCAAACCCAGCTCTGGGCAGCTGCCGAGGATGCCAAGATGCCGGCGGTTGTGTGTGCAGGGAAATACAGGAACATAGGGGTAGCATCGTTCTCCTGCCTAGTCCAGAAAGCAACACAGCACGAGTGCGAAATAAATTCCTACCAACAACAGGATGAGAATATTTACAGGAAAATTAAATAGAGGATGGGGGAAAAGTGGCTCATGTTGGAGGGAAGGGTCTGTGGGGGACCAGGGCTGCATCTCGGGGGGGGTTTGCAGTGCTGTCTGTATTCACGTGCACCCAGCACACAAGGAGAATGTAAGAAAAAGTTCCATTAACCTGTGTACATACAAGCACGCATTTGCCCATAGACAAATCTGCACGTGATCTGGACCCAGTTCTCTCTGGAGGACTTTTTTTTTCCTTTTTATTTTGTAATCCATGGCTGAGCGAGCAGCCTTCGAGTGTATTTATTGCGGTATTGAATTGCTTTCCATGGTAACTAATTGTGATTTCAGAAACACGGGTTCTGCCATGGTGCAAGACGAAATGGAGCTGAAGATGGAAGCAGCTGGTAAGAAGCAAATCACTTGCTTATGAAATAGTATTTAATGATGGAGACTGATGGAGCGGCAAAAACGGGGGGTGGCAGGGGCTAGAAAACAAGACAGCTCTCTGTTACCTTCAGGTATTTCCTTAGATTTTGAATTCCTAAGGAAAGTGTCCGAGTATTTAAGGAAAGGAAACCCCCCCCCATGTGGGCTGCCTTCCCATTTTCCCAGTTACCGTTTTATTAAGAGGCAGACTATTAAATCTGGCTGTATAAAAGAAAGAGGAAATGAAATTATGATTAAATGGTTATTACAGGTTAAAAACTTGGGAAGGCTTTCATAAAAATTTATCCATTCCAGTATGAAAAACAAGTGAAAGTGCATGTTTTGAGCAATAGTTTTTTTAAAAAAAGGTTTTCCCAGATGGTGGGTGTTTCAGGAGAGCGCTGGGTGCCCCAGGGATGTAACAGTATATTGACACTCCCAGGAAGAAAGAACATTACCTTGGCCTTTCTTAAAAAATATGATTGAATTAATAATTATGAGTTCAAAACCCAGCCCATGAAACAACAACTAAAAAAAAAAAAACCAAAAAAAAAAAGACCCTCCAAAACTCAGAAAAAATACAAGAAAGCACCAGAAATCTAACCGTGATGAATGTGGTTACGTCACCCAGCTGAAAACTCGGGGTTTGGAGGAGTTTCTCTGACCTTGGTCCAATGGCACTGGCGTTGTCCGTGTTCACATTGACAGAAGTTCTGCAGCCTGGATGAGTGGGGTTAGATTTACGCGGGTGTGCGTTCAGTGTAGGCAAAACGCGTTTTTAGGCATATGTAAAGTCAAATTGTTTGTCAGGTTAAGTATTCATTTTATTTACCCAGCAGACAATCACGTTTTTATTATATAAATATATATCCAGGCACTTGAAGGGTGAATATTTGCCACAAGGCTGTTGGCCAGCTAGCGCAGAGCCGTGAAAATGTACCCGAGGCGTTCGTGATGTTCAGTCCGGCCGCTCTGTACCTTCGGCGGGGTCTGGCGGCGGATCAGTGGTAAGTCCCAGTTGGTGGTTTATTGACCTAACGAACCGTAGCCCAATCTCTAGCGCTCTCGCAGCTAGAATGCCCCAGTTTGGCTGCTGGAAGCAGCCTGCACGCTAGAACTGACGTCCAGCCAGAATAACGAAGGTGTTACAAGCAAACCATACATTAAACAGTTATTTTAATGGTCGCTCCCCAAACACTCAAAGGCACTAGTCAACGCTGTGGACTAATGACCTGTGTGATTACTACACATTTTCAGCATTACAATATTTTTTTCAACAGCTTCAGATGGCACATGAAGTGAAATATTTCTTCTTGCATCTGCAGCAGCTCTGTCCTGAACTCCCTGCCGTTTGTTAACAGAAAAACCTCTCGAACAAAGCCGGAGCTGTAGGAACCCCGCTGCCCTGCCAAACTCGCTCTGCTGGCCTTGCTCCAGGTAGTTCCACAAATCCTAGTGGATACGCACCTGTGTAACTCTGAATTTATGTTGATGTAAGTTCTCTAACATCAGTCAAATCGCACAGCTGGAAAATCGAAGTGAGGCGGTGGTAAATCAGATCGGTTATTTCACAGAGCTGCAGGCTCAGCGGAACACAACAGACGATAGAACATCTCGACTGAGGACAATTTTACATCTCTCATGCATTGCAAAAACCTCTGTAACACGGTGAGTACAGAGCTCAGAAATTACATTTTAAAGGAACTACCATAAAGTAAATGCTTCAAACAGAACTTTTACAACAGAACACAAAATTCCAATGACATTTTTTAGGAAAGCACTTGGAACTTTTAACACGTAGGTCCTGACAACATCAGATTACTTGAACCTGTAAACCTTAAGAAGTTTGATGTGATTAAATAAAATCAGCATTACAGTTTCCAGGTATTATAATTAGTGAACAGATTGTAACAACAAGATATAAATATAATGTAAACATGAAGCTCAGGAGACTGGTACTGAGGAACCCTCTGTTCTTTGTAGATCTATAGTAAAATCAGTAACAACCGGAGAAGAGGTTACAATATTTTGTTTTATATATTGATATCAGTGTTTTGCAAGCAGCAGTCTACACATCATCCCCTCTTTAATATTAGTTTACAGCATCTTTACTACCTTGGAAAAAAAAAAACCCAGATCAAATACTGCTGCTGGGTATCAATATAATATCTGGAAGGAAATACTTAAACCCATCAGATGTAGTTAATTGCCCGTGCATGTGTAGATACGTGAGATGTTATCTGTGTAAGCATACATAAAACCATAAACCTCACTTAGCCTTCAAAATTGAGCTACCTCTAGGTAAGAAATACAAGACCTTTTTCAAGAAATTAACTTTTTAAAATTTATTTATTAGGGTTTATTTGTACCTGAGACATTTTTGCATATTGATATATTTGCACCTGTACGTCCAGGTGCTCACCTAAGTGCATTACTCTGGTCTGGGGTCTCACACAAAGCCCATCACAGTCGGGGGGATTCTTCCCACTAACTCCATGGACTTTGGCTGACTCTTTCCTTATCTAACCTGGATGTATAACCACAGACGTAACAGAATTAAATAAGTTAAATTTAAATATATCTATTTAAATAACCGGTTGCTGTACAAGCAGACAGGCTGGTTTATACAAATCCAGGTCTAGTTCACCATTCCTGATAATTTTCACAATGTCTGATTAAAAAAAAAAAAAAAAAAAGTATCTTAGTCCTTTATTCAGGGTGATACATGTTTCTACTTGTTGGTTAAAAAAGAACTTTTTGAAATATTTCTCCATTGGCTGCATATGACATGTTGAAAATGCTCCTTCTTGGCTTTTCTTGAGAAGATCACCCCACTGCTGCACACAGCAGGCAAGGACACCAGGAGCGGAGGAGCAGTAAGTCGATGCAGCTATATTGTATTAATGTCAAATACCAAACTAAGTTTAAAGGTTCCCTTTGTAACCTAAACCGCTCAATTAAAAAGAAAAGAATCCAGCATGTTTCACTCCACTTTCCTTCTGTCGGGGAATTCCCTAGAAGTGCTGCCATGCACATACCATGTTATCATATTTGATAGCAATTAGAATTGCTGATTTTATTAAATATCATTTAGCCAATTGAAAGATACTAGCAGAAGTGGAATAAAGTGTGCTTTTAGGTGGAATTAGACATATCTGAAAAATCAGCAAAAATAAAAGTACTGTATTCATGAAAGGCATCACAAAATGAATGAGCTTCCAAGTAGATCAGTGTGCCCTTATGTTGCTGAAACATTGTTTTTTGCACTATATTTTACAGAAAAGAGTTGACCTTAGTGATGGCAGTCAGCAAAGTTGTGTTTAAGCAGCTTTTTGTTCTGCCGCACAGGCATTTAATGGGAAAAAGAAAAGCTACATTTCATTGGCAACAGGACGTCATAGACCTTAGAAATTTTAGGAATGTTTGATTTGAAATAGTGGTACGTAGCATATTTCTGTATAAAATAAACCACTCATAGCAGAAATTCCTAAGACCTGACACCCGTTGTAAATAGATAAACCGCGGTCAGTGTTTTTAAAGATGAGGAGGATGCACAGTGATGTACCAGTGACAAACTCGTATGACACACGTGTAAGAAACTCTACTGCTTGCATTTCCAGTTGGCTGTCCCAACAACACCCATTCTAAAGCTCCCTTTCTTTCCTGTTCCTTCTTGGACCATATTCAGCATCTAAACCAACAGAGTTTCAGTGAGAACGCCTTAGATCTGTCTGTCCCAAACCTCCTCATACTGAAGCAAAAGGTGCCAACACCTCTGACCTTCAGTGCTACCAACACTTTGCGACCCATCGGTGTTGTACCAAGGGCGTATGTTTCCCTTTCTGCAATTCAGGAGCTCTCTGGCACAATTGTCAACGGCGTTGCGACTTTCATGGAGCAACTGGCACAGGGAGGCACTTATGTGACATGTTTAAAACTTATCTTTGGTAAACACACACAAAGACTTGTAACTGATGTTTCACTTCCTGATCGTAAGAGAAATCTTCATTTGCTACTAGTGTATGTGTGCAGGTATCTAAGCATGTACATATATAGCATAAAATATTTTTTTCAAAATGCCACTGCCAAGGATTTGTTTTAACTCGCCTAAAACCAACACAGTCCTGGGCTTTTTGGTTTTTTTCCTGCCTGTTTATTATGCATTAAAGCATCTCTGATCAATAACAAATTAGCAATAGAAAGCAAGCCCTATGTGCTCGATTTTCACCTTCTTTCTCATTCTATTATCTTCTTTTTCAAGACCAATTTAATCAGAATAGTTGTATCTCTTACAACTTTCTTTATCTGTGAGGCAGATCCTGGGCTCCAAGGCTGCATGATTTAAGCAGCCAAATTTCTCACTCAGATCAGTGGAAAAATTTGGATACACAAAAACGTCTGTTCTTGGTAGGGTTGTAAAGCAGAGCTCAAACCACCAAGAGACAGCCCATCAATGCGTGTTTTCAAAAGGTGCCGCAAGTAAATGTTGCTGGAACTGCATGGGTATAACTGACCGATGATCTACTCCAATGTATCCAGAACACTATCACTTCTAAAATCAGGCATTTCTATGGAGAGGTATTTTATTGGCTTAATTTTTCATTTACACTGTTTAAATTTTGTGTAAGAATTCTTTAGAACCCAGAACTTGGTGCAATTCATTTTATAAAATTAGAATAATATTTATCCTTCTCTTTTCATTGAAAGCAAAAAAGTATAGCCCAAACACACGTGGGGCATAAACACTTGATGAATGGCAGCCGTTTCACTTATTTTACGATCTGCTTAAAGGTGATTTGATATTGATCAACCAAATAACTTTGGCAACTTGCACAACGATATGTCCTTAAATCAAAACTGATGATAAAACTTGCTTTAATGAAGCCTTTATTAAGGAGAGAACTGGAAAGAGAGAGGAGTGTGAAGTGCTGAGGAGGTTATCGTGTTCTTAAACCATGCTGCTTTGCATGTGTATGTGAAATGGGTACGGCTGGTAGATGATAGCAGGTTGTCCGTGAGCAATGTAGTAATTGCTGAAGTTTCTGTCACTGATATATGGAGCAGGCTGGTAATAGCATGTTACATTGGCTGCATTTGGGATGATATTTTGTTCTCCAAGTACTTTTAAAGCCAGAATGGTGATCATATTCAGAGTTTGTCTTCGTTCATGTCCCATGAGACAGACTGTGCTCTCGTTTACGACTCCACGCAGAGTCATCAAGTAGTCGTACTTGCTTTTCTCTTCCCCGATGAAGTGGTTGCGCAGGTAGGACTCAATTTTCCTTTGCTGCTCAGCAACGTCTGGAAAATCAATGAAGAACCTGGAGCACATGTAACGTTCCAGAGATTTAATTTCAGCCTCATCCGCTGGCTTAAAGTCACGAACCAGGAGGTTGCTGTACTTCAGGAGGCCACCTCCTCTGATTTCCTCTGGGTTCCTCGTGGAAATCAGTTTGTATTTCAAGTGGTCCATTGCTTCGTTGAAGTCTCCGTACATACTCTCGGCGATGACAGTGGGGTAAGAGTCTTCTGTCAGTTTGCAGTCTGTTGCTCTGTAAACATTTAATATGGAGTCCAGGATGATTTGGAAGGAGTCCACGCTAAACTCAAACTGACGTCTGAGCGAGTTGACAAACTTTAATTCTACGTTCTTGCCGCTGTTGTTTGACAGTGAGATGAGGCTCCAGCGATCGTGGTCGGTGGAGACTTTGACCATCTTCTGCACGTAGGCATCTTTCATGGTCTGAGCAGTGATCTTTTCCTTATTAACACATTTTGGCAAGAAGTCCAATAGGCAATGAAGAACTGCTTCCTTAACAACCTGGAACTCAAGCTCGCTTGGAAGTTCCACCCCAAAAATGATGTCTAGGTCCTTGTAACCGGTTCCATTCTGCTTTACGAGGATGTGACTGGCTGTTGAACCATTCAGGCGGATATCTCTAACATTGATTTGCTTTTCAATGAGCTGTTCCTTTACCACATGAATTATATCCTTCAGCTTTACATCCAGTGTTGGAAAATTTCCTCTCCCATGAATAGGTATGACCTCAGCTAAAACTTGATCCAGGATTTTAATCTGATCCCAGGTGAGGCTACTGAATCTGTGGTCTAAATCCTCAGTCATTGTGATGTCAGTTGGCTAACTAGGGAGAAACAGAAATTAAGAAAAAAAAGTTAGAACTTGTTCAAATACAAGAAAGCCTGACATTTCACTAGGTTATACCAAACATATATCTTCTTTCCTCGGTGCAGTGACAAAGCAGTTCATTTTACAGAGACACAATCCCAGTTAACGGTCTGAGTCAACCACTGCACTTGTCACAGGATTTTAATTGAATTTTAATGTACTTGGGTTTTAATCCTGCTGAGAAGCCATTGTGTTATTGTATAATCCATGACTCAAAGTAAATGCAGTAAACCATATAGACTTCATTTAAAACTACTCCAAGGTTAATGGCATGAAATACTTGGTGGCTATAATGAAACTCCAAATAAATTTCACTGTGAAGTGCTGAAATGAGCAAAGAGAGCACATTTGATTCTTTCTGTCCTGCCTAGAAATCTCCCTCTATCTTCAATGTGTTGAATACTTTAAAATGACTGACAGACCAGGAAGTTTTTTAAAAAGCAAGAATGATGCAACACGCTCATTGTTTATCCAGCCATAGGCCTTGGATGTACTTCAGTCTCTTTGGATCATCTACATGCATGCATCCTTTAATACCACCTGTTACGGTTTAAGGACTGGATATCCAAAAATTGTTAAGTTGTTTTCACTGTGTTCCCAAGGCAAAATCTTCACCTTCTAACCCATTAACCGTGTTCCCACACTAATGCACCAATGCTGCAAGTGAGGGTTTGCAGAACCAATAAGAAAGCCCCTTCTGGTCTGCACTGGTACCCTAAAACTTCACAAGAAAGCCTGGAAAGAAGCATCTATAGAATACATGTGATAAAGCTCAGGCTCTGGAATTCCACAGTTTAAGATTATATCATGTCTTCATGTCGGCATAGTTAGCAAGCAGATAGACCTTAGCATGGATGATTTATTTACATGTTACAATGAGAAAGAAAAAGTTGAAACCCCGCAACATTGGTTTTAAAAGTTTTCTAATTGATCATACACAAACTTTTTTTTAATTAAATTTTTGTAGTGGGAAATGAATGTTTTTTTTTAAAAAAATATTTATGTATACTGTGAATATAATTAAACACAATCATAGTGTTATATAACTAAGTGTGATTACAGCAAGCGATTAATTTAAGGAACTACAGAAAAGGAAAAGTCATTGAGCATTAGGTGTCCAAGGTGTAATAACCCTGATGTCCATACTACGGAACAAACACTGTTCAGACGGCTAAAAAACTTCCAGAATCCAGGGGCATCATTTCATGTCCCCTCTCACCTGCTCGCGCTTCTTCAGTTCTTTTAGGGCAGTTAATGCTCAGTTAGTCAGAAAAGTTTATTGCTGAATCCTATCGTACCATTTTTCAATACTCCTTCATAAATTCCACAAGAACTCCCAGGCAGATATTGTGATTTACTGATATTGTGATTTACTGATAACTTTCTCATTAACCCCAGCACCTGGCTGCAGTGCCTCCATGTGTTGAGTCTGAAGCTGTGTTTGCTGCTCTGAGCTACAGGTGAAGGAAGAGAACTTTTTTGGACATAGCAGGGCCATTCTTCATCACTCAAGAGAGCAAATATTCTTTAGTCAATACAGTCATTTTAGGCATTTCTTCACTCTCTCGAGTCAGACATGGATATCCTCAGCCTGTGGGAAGCTGCTGCGTAGACAGTTTGGGACTGCTGCCAGCCAAAGCTGTGTCTCCCAGCCAGGCTGGTGCAAAGCTGGAGTTTGGAGGGGCTGGAGAAAAGGGACTGGAGATGCAAAAGTCGGGTGGTGTTCAGGTGTGATCCGAAACAGCTCGGTGAGTCACCAGCCCTGTGGAAGAAGGGACTTTCGGATATCTGCCAGCACTGCAAATGTACTACTGCAGCACTGAGAAATGGTTCTGCAGACAGATGGCTAAAACATATTTTTTTCAGCTAAAGATCAAGAGTAAAAATAAAGTAAAATCATACTGAGTAATAATACTTTTTGGTAAAGTCTGCACTGTTGTTTCCTCATCTGTAGTGACTACATATGTACATTGTCATATATTTTCCTTCCCTCGCCTTCGGATTCCACATTCTGGAATATTTTAGTAATTTCAAGTAATTTGTGAACTGACAAATAGCTTGGGAATATTACAGAGCTATTTTTCATGTACTTCTACTATCGTTTCAGCTCCCAAGTAAGTTAATCAAGAGCATATGCGATTTGAGCACCTCTCTGGCCTCATTATAAAGAATGGAACTAACCATATGTTTGAAGTTAAACACACGCTTTCGAAGTTGGCTAAATCAGGACCAAAGTTGTGAGTTTAATTGCCACTGAACTGATGGTGTGAAGGTCTTGGATTCAGTCCCATGCTTCTGGCACAACCATGTTGTCCCTGGCGTTGTTTATGTAGTATATAACTCCATATACAGAACACGTAAATACATATAGATTTGTATACACACCTGCCTGCAGGCATTTAGAAGACAGGACGTTATGTGATTTTTGTGATATTGGAAAACTTTGAGAGAACTTTTCAAGGTTAATGCTGTGATGTAAATAAAGGGCTTAGGGAAGGGAATGTTGAAATTCCTTCCTCCTTTTTTAGCAGAGGGACCCTCTTCAAACACTTTTTTGAAAGTCAGAAGATGGAAATATCCCTAAATAAGCTTGGAAATCCCTCCTTTATTGCTACATGGGTTTAGTTATTTTATTAGTGTTTTATTGCAATATACTAAGATTTAAAAATGACAGGAAAAAGTAATGTCAGTAAATATCTCTTTTGTGTTGGAGATGTGTGTACCTCAAAATGTCACTTCTCTAAAGCGATTCCTGGAGAGTCCACTGATGCTTTGTGAGTTCAGAGCCTCAACGTTAATGCCTGAGAAACATCTTATGATAAGTACTAAGAATTTGGTGCTGAAAGAATGCCTTCAACTTTGACAAGCAAGGAAAATGGTTTAGTTAACCACCTCTTAGCAATCTGTCGTACACTAGCTTCATCAAAAAAAATACAAGCAGATCTGGCTTTACATCTGAATGAAGAAAATCTGCCACGTTAATGATCGCTTTCATGTTCCACACAACTTTCACAGAAACAGATACTTGCAGTCTAGAGGACAGTCTCATCTAATTTAGCTCATATTTTACTGATAAACTGTTTAAGATTCTCTTTTTATATACTCTGTAATGTTGCTTCAGTGTATTTTCAAAGGGTTTGCAATGTGCTGGCATTCTCAAGCAGAACACATCTGAAATAGTTTTTGTGCAGCTGTGTTAGCTCAATTCTCTTCCCTTTGCTTTTATCTGCTCCCTGATTTGTCTGTTTTACAACAATTATATGGAATATTTTAATCCTCCCATTGTCTTTACCTTGTTTGTGCTTGAAATCGGTTGCAAAAGGGCCTTTTACAGATCACGCAAAGTGACTTGTCAGGTGCTGTAGTAGGCCAGAGATGCTCAAAGCAACGAGATCTCTGTATTGGTTTTGCTGCATATGCATCATATGCATCATTAACGATTTCTGTGATATCTTGCTAAAGTTTTATTTTAATTCAAAGATCCATTTCTCTATTAAGTGGGACATTTTAAAGTATTTTGCAAGCTCACTGACTTAGAGACTGCAGCTGGCATTAGCTCTGAAGGCAAGAACGTCAAATGTGGAAGGAGTCCCAGTCATAATTTAAATGCGGATGAGACAAATAGAAGCCATAAAGCATCTGGGGTACCCTAAATGCAGATATATTTAAACTGTTTTGACAGTGGTTTTCATTACTTTTTCCTTCCATTAATGTTAATGCGTGCAGTGAAGATACTGTTTATTTATCCTGTTATCACGCGATAACGCATGAGTTGCCATAAGTTTTCAGTACAGTTGCCATCTAGTTACCCTGAAATAACAATCACTCAAGGCCATATGCTTGTCTCCTCTGAGACAAGGCTGCATGGTGTGCAAAATACTTTCTGCTTCAGCAGAAAGCAGTTTGCTTGGACTGTGCCACACAACATCACCTTCAAGGGCAGAACAAGTAAGCAGAAAAGAAGGAGAGCCTTTATCAACAAAAATGTGTCCTACCTTTTCTCCAACCCAGCCTAAGGAATAGGGAAAAGGAACATAGTCATGTAGCAGCCTGCACCGCCACTTCTCCCAAATGAAAGTGATTTGCAGAGCAGTACAACCCGAGGGCAGCTGTACTCTTCTCTAGCACAGAGCTGGGAAAAGGAACCAAGTAGCCTACACCTCTACTGAGACGTTACAGGATATTGGCTCGATGAGCTGGGAGTTCACAAGAGGGACAAAATAAATGAGGAGTTCACTTTGGGCAACCGGTACAAATGCATAATCCATGTTACGTCATCCTGGAGATTTGGGTTTTTTTGGATGTCAAATTTTTCCACCATGACTCATGGTACTCTTGCTCGTAGCTGCATGTGGATCCCCTCACAGGGCAACATTTTCAAGGCCAGATGTATTACACCTTTTTATCAGTTCCCACAATGGACAAGGTTCCTTCTTCCATGTCCTCCAGGTTCAAACAAACCATGCCCTTGTAAATAGCATGGTGTGAGGCACAGTCAGTCGTCTCTTTTGCTCTAAAACACTTTAATAATTTTTTTTAAATAGGTGTGATATGCAATATTTGGTCTATTTTGGTCTGTCGTCATCATTGAGAAGCTGCTACTCCAGGTAAAGATTATTTGTACTACTGAATGCATACGATGGACTAACTCCTGAAAAACATTTCCAGAGAGAATGCAAAATCCCACAGACTCACCGTGGCAGGACGATTGGCAAGCATGTATTTCAGTGGAGTTAATAGGATGACTCACTGGATCCTTTGGTAAAAATGCGAATTGCCATCTTGTCACTGACAAAAACACGAACCTCCCAGGGAAAGCTGCAGGGAAAAAAGCAAATCAACAAACAATAACATTCATTTCAAGATAAATGTTAACTACCAGTCACCTGCTGTACATAATAAATCATGCATTACTACTTGGCAGTCCCGCAGTCATAACAATAGCCTTTTAAGTCAGAAATGATAAGGTAAAAGCAGCAAAAAGGCACAGAAGTGCTTATAAAGACTCTGGGTTTCAGGTCACACTTAATCCTCTGCAAGGCTGTTAACAAACTTGCTATTTTCTCCATGGGATTTTGAATCAAAATTTCATATTATTAATAGACATGCAAATTAGCAGGGACATAGTGGAATCATACCAAAAAATAGAAATAACAGCAGCTCAGCAAAATTAAGTACTATGAATTGAGTAGTGGCTTCATATTCTTTCTAAAAATGTGTGCAGATGGCAGGAAAGTCTTGTTTCCTGACAGACTAGGGTGCTGGTTCATTTATGGTAAGCCCAGGATTCAGCTTGTTGCTGGACTTTCCATCCACGGAATGGCCCTTTGACTTTGCAAGTATGACTTGAGTGCAAACATATGCATAATCTGCAGGAAAAGCTGAAATAATAGCCCAAGGAGGTATGGATTGTATTACTCATTTCATTAAGAATATTATGGATTTTTCCCCCATGCTCCAGCAGTCACATTTTTATCACTGAATACGCTGGTTTTACTGCTGCCAGAGGCCAGTACTTAGTTTACTCACTCCGTGCCCTGCTGTGCCAGGACCTGTCTGCAGCTTTCATTTGCTTTCCAGCTCATGATGGGCTGCTAATTGAATGAAAGTATGTTCCCTGACTCGCCCCCCAAATCCATGCAGTGATGGCTCACATTTGCAGCTGGGAATAAAGGGTTAAGTCTGGCAAGGGCTGAGCTCTGGATAGCCTGAGAGTGAGAAGTCATGTATGTCTTCAATGGCAAAGAAAAGAGGTTCTGGACTGCTTAGATAAAAGTCTCAGCATGTGGAGTCTGGCCTCCTGGAGGAAAAGTCAGACAAATATATAATCAGTTACTTAAAAAAAAAAATCATTTAGTCTTTTTAACAGTGAACTATTATTTCTTTCTGTGGGAAGGTGGAAGGTTTAATGGATATATGATCTTCATTAATGGCTAGATCATCGTGACAGAATAGATTAACACTAGAGTAGAATTAACGGCTTCCCCTGGTGATATTTAGGGGAGGGGAGAGAGACCTTTATATTTTTTTTTGTAGAAGAACATCCATTATTATCCAATATGTTCGTAGGAGCAGCAGCTGAGATTGATGAAGTGCTTTGGCTGTTGGGACATTATTCTCAATCGCTGCCTTTTATTGGCTCCATCATTACAGGAAAAAGTGCATCACCACATTATTCTGTACTCATGGTTTCCAGGATTATTCGAACTGAAGTAAAACCAAAAATAAAAACAACGATGTCGACAATTACCTTCTGTCTCAAAGATAATATTTTCCTATTTCTGAATTCAGAATGTGAAACTCATTTCAACGTCTTTTCCCCTTGTGTCTCTGCGCATAACGAGCAAAAGACTATAATGAGAACCAGCAGGGTCTCGGAGATAACGCAGGGCTCTGCGCCTTGGGTTTTCCCTCCAACACGCTGTGCCACAAACACTGCTTGAGAGCACATTCCCAGTTGGGTGTCCCCATTCCCAGGTCCCAACATGAGGCACACAGACCCTCAAACCTCTTGGGTGCCTGCATCTCCCATGGGCTCGAGCAGGCATGGGGCTGCTCAGACACCTCAGCAGCCGGCCCAGGGCATTTCAAGGTGATTCCCTCGAACTGGCCGGCCCAGGGCATTTCAAGGTGATTCCCTCGAATTGGCAAGAGCGAGAGCCAAGGATCCTCTCCCTCTCCGGGGATGCTTGCTTGCCCCTTTCTGCCTGTCAGCTTCCCAGAGCAGCACAGGATTGCTCTGCTTTGCTCCTCAGCCTAATACCAAACTCTATTTGCTCACTCCAGATACCAATGACTCAATTCAAAGCTCACTTATCAAAAACTCTCATTATTATGACTAAACTGCAGCAAAAGCAGGCAAGGTAAAGAATGAAACAATCCTTTTCCATCTATTAACCATCTTCATAATTATCTCTCCTCTTCAAATGCCAGAGGCAGAAGGATGAGCCATGCCGCATGCCATTGCAGTCCAAATTCTGGGCTGCTTTCAGGGGATAGAGGACGTTACAAAGTCAAAGAAACTCTCCAGAGACTTCCTGCCCTCATCTACACCGAGGTAAGTTACAAAAGTGGCAGAATGTCCCCAAGAACCTGTCTCGTGGGACGGCCTCAATCATGAAAGCATTAGAGGATGCTGCCAGGTTTGCAGCCCTGTCTGGTTTGAGAGGGTTCCAGTACAACACACACCGTTGTTTGAATGGATTTCTTGTTTTTCCTGATCATAACAAAAAATGTTGTGCCTTGCTGGAGCTCCATTTAGCTCATTCAATCAGTGCAATGGTTTTTGTTTTTGTTTCCTTCCTTCTGAATCACTACTGAGCCGTTGAAGCATCGAGGGTGGATTTTCATAGTACCTCCAGAAGTACAATGGATTTGGAGAGGTTTCCTTGGAGTGAGCCAGAAAGCTGAAGACAAATGCCCTCATGTTCTATCACTCCTGCTCTGCTCTGCATATTTCATAAAAGCATTTTCTATTAAGCAATTATCCTATTTCACTCCAGAAGTAGTTTCATTTTATGGCAGAAGACATGCACTCTGGGGACAGGCTCCAGGTTGATTTGTTAAGCAGTCTGGTATCTCTCCGAATTAAGGCTCTCTGTGACTGCTACAGCAAGTGATGAGTTTAAATTGAGTTGGAAGAAACTTCAGTACCCGGGACCAGGCTTGGCTGGCACCCTCCACAGAAATATGTCTCACGGAACTGATCAGATGGCAACCCAGGGTCTTTTTCAAAGATTACTAAGTCTTCTGCTGTTTATTTATGTTACTATTTGTGTTTATAATGTTAACATATAATTCATATTTTTACAAATTAATTTTCTTACTTAGATTAGAAAGTTATTCTCTGACTACACAACACAGTAGTGGGATTTCTTTTTAATGCTATCTTCCCAATTTTATGAGTTACATTGTAAAAAATATATGAATTATTTATTAACTTCAAAGTACCTGCTGTACAAGAGTTTACTCTTAATTCTGCATCAGCAAGAGCTAGGATTCCCCTAGAAAATAGCTTTTTGGACACTGAAAGGTTTTCTAGAGTTCTGTGATAAAGTAAAAACCTGCATAACTCCACTCAAACTACACCAGGAAAAAGGATAATGGCTGCAGCACCAGGGCCAGGGTGCTGTTATTGTTCTGTGGGGAAGGCAGTGTGAAATGTCTCTGTTGACATTATTACTAAAATGCAGAGAGAAGGTAAAGCAATGATAAACCAAAGAAAAAGGCTAAGGCCCTGCAGCCACGATGTGCGTATCGTGATTTTCCGTCACTATCAATAATGCATCATGACCATCACGCAGATGACGACACCAATTTTGGAGAAAGACTGGGTCAAGCTTTCTATCACTCAATGTGAAAAAACATTCAACATGACAAGAAGACAGGACCTGCTAGATAAGCAAAGATCCAGCAGAAAGGGTAATGGAGAAGAAAATCAGCTGATGTTGACATAAATTGACATCTGCTGTACCAGTTCATAGAGTTTTATGGAGGAAAACCATACTTTTGCTAATATGTGCTGAAAGAAACAGTTTTTAGAGCCACAAAAATATCTTGGCTAGAAAAAACCCCAAATGATGGATTATCTGTGAGCAATTCTGCAACATGAAGAAGCCATCTTCAATATTATGCTCAAATTTTACAGCTATCTACTTTCTCCCTTTACACACTGCACCCTAACTCTGCATGGCAGCGGATGACACGTATGTTGCTGATTGCCTGTGGCATCTGTACCGATGCTCTGAATAATTATTTTTGCATGAAGATTGTGGTGGGAAAAGCCAGACTGTAAATTCCAAAAGATTTTTTTTTTAAGATTTGAATCTCAATGGCAGAAATTCAGTTCTCACACCAGAAATTGCTCTGGTGTAAAGGAGAGCAAATCTGGCCCACGGCTGGGCACCTGCCTTCAGTGGGCTAAGTTCTGAGCTCACTTTTCCTTTGCACAGTCCCACTGAACCATCCCTCACTCCATGTTTCCCATAGTTTGACGGTGAAATTTGACTTGGAGTTTGCCTACAGATCTTGTAACTGTTCCTTGGGCTTCATCCTGTGCCAGTAAAACCAGAGAGAGTTAAACATACACACGTATGACACATGTATGTCTTACATCCATACAACAAACACTATCCCCATATGCAGATGACTATCAAGCAACTAGGAATCCAACAAACCCTGTCACTAAGCCCCAGGTGAGGCACCAAAGGCTGCTCAACATGAATGAAAAAGGCAAAGCAGAGCACAGGTTACCCACATTTCCCCCCCTTGCTACAGCCCAAGCCTGTCCTGGGGGTGAGGAGCCCTGATTCACACCCAAGAGTCCCAGCCCGAGTCTGATCATCAGAGCCACGAACTAGAAAGGCCATGAAACCAAGCTGGATTAGGAGCATTTTGAAAAATGGGTAGAATTTCATTCATTCAAGCCGTGTCAATTAATGAATGAATTGCCACTGCCAGCCTAAATGCTGCTTAATTTACTCTCCAGAATAACTCAACCTCAATGTGATTTCAATGTGATCTCTCAAGGAACTTGGTCCACTTATCTCTCCTTGATTTATAGTGGATTCATAAATTACCAGAGCCTCCTGCGTCAGCAGCTACTCCTGAACTCAAGCAGGAGCTGTTGATACTCTCTCCAGGGCAGGAATTTAAGTTCAGGCCTTTGCTCTCAGGGGTTGGCGTTAGACGTCTCTCTCTCTGGCAGCTGAATCATTACAGAGCACTGAGTCCTTACTACAGCGCTGTACGTCTGATGCCTAATGAGGCAACAGAACTAAATTTAGTGTAAAGTGATGCCTCTAATGCATAGCTGAGCAGGGACGGTGTGCAAGCACCACCGCCATGAGGTCAAAGGTCAGCAAAAACTGCAAATGAAAGGAATTATTACTGTTCCCTTTAAACTAAGCTGCGGAAATGCAAGAAGGTTAAGATACAAAGGAGCAGAAGGCATAATCCAGCCTCTGCTGTTCTCCTCTCCACACATCACGCTGTTATTCCTTACTCCTGGATGCTGCAGCCACAGCATGCAGGAGGATGAAAGGACGAGGGGATCGTTTCAGCATTTCTGAATGGGACATACGCAAGTCACAACTGGCTCTATAGTTTAAGGAGAACACAAAGTGTGGGACTGTTCCTGCTCTCGATTCCCTTTCATTTATTTTTCATTTCGTGGCCTTTAGCAGCGATCCACATCATTATTCAGACCCACCTTGTTCCTTTTTACGGGAGCCATGAACAAACTATTATTGTTAAAGCGGCACGCAGAAGACAACGCGTACGCCTGTGTGTAGCCAACCATGCTCTTCTCCACGGAATAACAAACACGGCTGAAGATTTGCAGGGGCTCAACAGACGTGCCAAAGACACATGCACGGGGATGGCAGGAGGCAGAGAGCACAGGAGAGTGATTTCCCAGCTGGGAAGACAGAATACTGGCCCGGTATTGCTTTGCACGCAGGCACACTTATTGGAAGAGCACTTCCAGATAGTTCAGGGCAGGGGATCCCAGCTGCTGGCTGTCACCCCCGGGCTCTGACCTCCTCTCAACACCGAGAAAAGGCCCAAGGTACGAGGGGAACTTTCTGCCATCCAGGTGAGATGACAGAGCTCCCAGCCTCTAATCCGACAGCGAGCAGTGACTACTACACTTCTACCACTCCTACTACTTATTTGGTGAGGAACGTCTTGCCCAAAATTCGAGAAATTTTCAGTATTCGTGCAAACGAACGCCCGCAGTACAACAGAGCCCGCCTGCACCGAGACCCCCCCAGCCCTGCCAATTTCCCAAACTCCTCTTCTTGTAACTCGAGAAAGTTTTTACGGAAAACACCTCCCCAGGCGATGCCAAAGGCCGGATCCGAGGCAGCCACCCCAGCTG
>NW_010125466.1:0-976 GCF_000699245.1 Pterocles gutturalis
TTCTAAAGTTCAGTGTCCTGATCCTGCTCAAGAAGGAGACATCACTGCAACTAATTTGTTTATGCAAAAACCAAACCCCAAACCACACAAACCCATCTATATGGCACTAGTACTGAATTTGATAGCTATATAGCAGAAAAATAGAACACAAGCAACAAATCTTTTCATTTTATGTATAGAAGAAAGTAGTCAACCTTCTTGATTTTCTTTAGATTTTTTTTCCCTCTTGTTGGAATATCACAAACAGGCAAATACACTCATCTTCACTTATGTGTCTTTTACAGCTGTTCAGAAATCGTGATAAACTATACTCACTCATTACTAGGTCTAGTAACATCTTATGTTCAGTTTTGCACGTAAACGTAAGGACAGAGTAGGAACTCTGCTCCAAACACGCTCTTCTGAATTCTTGAACATGCAAATAGAAAGAAGTGTCTGGACAGATAGATAAATAAACATTTTTATGTGTCTAACTGAACATTAAAATACAAAGTGTTTCTACACCTATATTTGAGTGGTTTTCTGTTCGATATAGTGAAGAAAAATGGAAGATGGGTGATTCACCAACATTTATTACTGTACCATTGACACGTTTACTAATTTATTTATTTTAAAAAAATAAATAAATAAATTCCAGGCTAGTATTTAGCTTGACAGCTTCACAGTATTAATTTTTTTTAGAAATTGTCTTTGAAATTAAACCAGATGAACACACAAAAAACCTTTAACAGCTTTGAAAAGTCTGCCTCTTTTTGTTTTTATGACTATTCAGCACTTAGAAATAGTGACTCAACCCTAGGTGACTTGTAGCTTTTTCCAAACAAATGTTGAGTATACATCCCTGTCTCTAAGTTGGAGGGACATGGATTTGACAGGAGGACCATTGCTGGATAAGGAATTGGCTGGATGGCCGCACTCAAAGAGTTGTCGTCAGTGGCTCAATGTCCAAGTGGAGACCGGTGACAAGTGGTGTTCC
>NW_010125466.1:1221-33069 GCF_000699245.1 Pterocles gutturalis
TGGCTTGAGAGCAGCCCTGAGGAAAAGGACTTGGGGGTGCTGGTTGATGAGAAGCTCAACATGAGCCGGCAGTGTGAGCTTGCAGCCCAGAAAGCCAATCGTGTCCTGGGCTGCATCAAAAGAAGCATTACAGCAGGTCGAAGGAGGTAATTCTCCCCCTCTACTCTGCTCTGATGAGACCCCACCTGGAGTATGGTGTTCAGATGTGGGGCCCCCAACATAGAAAAGACATGGACCTGTAGGAGAGAGTCCAGAGGAGAGCCACGAAATTTGTCAGAGGGCTGGAGCACCTCCCCTATGAGGACAGGCTGAAAGAATTGGGGTTGTTCAGCCTGGAGAAAAGAAGGCTCTGAGGAGACCTAATAGCAGCCTACCTATTTCTCTACCTGTTGGTGAGAACAAGGTCCAGCATAGCCCCTCTCCTGGTTGGCTCCTCTATCACTTGGAGAAGGAAGTTGTCATCACCACATTCCAGGAACTTCCTGGCCTGCCTATGCTGTCCTGTGTTGTTCTTCCAACAGATATCAGGGTGATTGAAATCCCCTATGAGGACCAGGGCTTGTGAGCATGAGGCTGCTCCTATTTGTCTATAGAGGGCCTCATCCACTTGCTCTTCCTGGTCAGGTGGCCTGTAGCAGACCCCCACTACAATGTCCCCTGTCCCTGCCCTGCCTTTGATCCTGACCCACAAGCTCTCTGTTGGCTCCTCATCTAACGCCAGCTGGAGCTCCATGCTCTCCAGCTGGGACATAGAGGGCAACACCCACTCCCCATCTCCAGTATCCATTCCAACACTCCAGTCATAGGATCCATCCCACCAGTCTCCGTAATGCCAATAAGATCATACCCCCACAGGCGTGCACACATCTCGAGCTCCTCTTGTTTATTCCCCATACTATGTGTATTCGTACAGAAGCACTTAATTGTGGCTCCCAAAGAGGCTGGACCTCCTGTGTGCTGCTCTCCAGCTGCCCTCATGACAGCCTGTGAACCTTTTCCAGGCTCTGGGCATTTTTTGCTGACTTTTCTGTCAGTGGAGTGGTAAGAGTGGGATGGATTAAGGCTCCCATCCCCCAGCATATTAGTTTAAAGCCTTCCTCACCGGGTTGGCAAGCCTACGAACAAAAATTCTTTTCCCTCTCTCGGACAGATGGATCCCAGCCCCCAGCAGACCAGGCTTCTTGAAGCAAGCCCCATGGTAATGACTTGTCATGTCATTGTTTTATCTGTACCATTGAGTAGCAGATATGAACTCTCTTTCCTCTTGGTAATAAAATACAGCGTAACTTATTTGTCATAAAAGATTTCCAGATATTTTCTCATTGAACAAAAGAGTCATCGCTATTGACAGAAACTCGTTTGAGGACACCACTCCACTATCTTCAGTTCAGTAGCTACAAAGCAGCATCCATTCTGACTAGTTTTCTGGGAATCAGTTTGGGCCTAATGGTGTCAAGGTTTGGGGTTCCTTTATTTTTTGTAGTCCTTGTCAATATCTCTTCACTACCACTCCTTCTGCTTTCTTAATGGATAGTCGCATTTAGTTTAAAAGAATTAGTTTAACATTCTGTATTTAACTTTCCTATTGTTTGTACATGTTTACACTAGGTTTATGTTTTGATTACTTTTTCTGAATTCCAAACAATTCCAGTGATAAAAATGATGTAAGTGCAATAGCTTTCAAGTTTTCCACCTCCATCATCAGCTATATTTGCACTTGCCACGCATATTTTTCTGTCCCTCGTAGCTTCTTCCCTGGCATTCTGAGACTTTTCAATATCAATAGATTCATGTTCAATACTTAATCTGGGCATTTTAGGAATAGTGACATACATATAATAACACTGAATAATCCACCTTTTGAGACAGCCAGCTCTTGAGCTTTATATATGTATTGATTTTGTACATTTTCAGTAAAACAGGTTGCCAGTCATTAACTTTTGCAAATAACATCCAGCAGCACATTTCTTCACAGTTGCAGTACTTGTTAGGGTTTGCTTGTTCTAAATTATGCTACAGTTGATTTAATTATATGGTATCCTTTTTTTGTTGCTTTTTTATTGAAAAGAGCCTCTCTGGAATGTCATCTGTTCTTCTTGTCAGTGATACAAACATTTATTTAACGTTTGTTGGCTAGTAAGCAAACTGGTGCTGCTGATGCCTATGTGATGACATAGCTTTGTAAGAGCAGGCCAATTACCTGAAGAAATTTTGTTTCTTTAATCAAGAATTGTATCTGTTCAGATCTTGAGTCTCATCTATCTACACAGTATTATCACGCAACTCCTGAAGTCCTTACTTACCCTAACAGCCTAACGTACTAGAAAAGATACTAGATTGTGGATATGTGTGTAACAGCAGCTCTTGCAAGGAGCTCCGGATGGCAGCACATCCATTGCCGCTTGGCACTGCAGAGGTTGTTAAAGGATAGTTGCTTAAGATGCAAGTAGGTTCACCTACATATAAATCATGCATGCCTTTTGAGTTTGGTGTTTTGTTTTTTTGAGAAAAACTTGTCCACCCCTAGTCTGTTAGAAAATATGAATGTTGTAACCCTCTGATAGATGTGGGGAAGAATTTACCGCAGTCTTTAGTATTCACCACAATTAATTAGTTTTGAAACTGAATAAGACATAGGACTAATCTGTAAACACTGTCACGGTATCTGAAAAATATGAAGAATAGGGGCCTATTAATACTTCCTTCAGAGAACAACTGACATACCTTCAGCATAAATAATGAGAGCCTGTAAGTAATATGACACTTTTTTTTCTCAGTTGAGTTTAAATTAGGCTGTGCAAAACCAGCGATGAGCAGATATTCTTAAAGATCAGACCAGAGTTAATAGAACTGTTTCAGCGAGTAGGCAAAGGCAAGCTGTAGAGCATCTGCATGTGAGTTCTGTAAAAAAAGGAACCGCAAAGTAATACTAAGGCACAGAAGAAGGGCCGGTGGTTAGAGTTACGAGAAATGTTCTCAGTTGGCTGAAAATGCTCCAGTAGAACACAAAGGTCAATATTTGTGATGGTAAGGAAATGTAAGTAATAAGCGAAATATATTGAAAATGTTGTCTAATATCCTCCACAAGCCCACAAAACATACATTAGCATTCTATAATTCCAGAGAGTGTGGCCCCAGGCCTTCCTGCCTTCCCGCCCACCTGTCTGCCCGCCTACCCTGCTGCAGCCCAAGCCTCTGCCATGGCCCTCCCCAGAGTCCGTTTTCTCGGGAGCCAGTGACAAAACCTGTGCCAAAGAGAGAAGCTGGATCTGAGAGAGACAACTACACAGACACGACAGTCAGTGACGAGAAAGTAGAGGAAGGAGGTGCCCCAGAACAGAGATTCCCCTGCAGTGTGGTGAAGAATTATGGTGATGCCCATTTGTGCCTCGAGAAGACCATGAGAAGATGTAGCTGTGGAGGACTCCACGTTGGAAAAAGTAGCTGTGCCCAAAGGGGGCTGTGGATTTTGAAGAAACCCAGTTGCCAGAGCTGAGCAGTTGCCAGAAGCCTGTGACCCCATGTGGGTCATGTTGGAGCAGTTTGTGAAGGACTCTCCCATGAGAAGTGACCCCACCCTGGAGCAGGGAAGACTGTGAGGAGCCCTCCCCTGGGAAGAAAGAAGTGGCAGACTGACTGCACCCCCCATTCCCTGCCCCCCCTGTGCTGCCGGAGGGGAGAAGGTACAGAAATCAGGAACAAAGCTTTTGGGCTTGGGAAGAAGGGGGTTGGGGGAGAAGTGCCTAAGATGTAGTTCTTTTTCTCAATATCTCGCTTTGTGTTTTGTGTAAATAGTTAATAAATTCAATTTTTTTTTTCTCGTGTCAGTTTCTCGCCTGTGACCATAAGTGATGAGTGAACCCTCCTTGTCCTTGTCTCAGCCCATGAGGTTTTTAACAAGAGGCTGTCTGATGGCCTTTTAAAACTTTGACAATCTGTATTATTCTTTTGTTTGCAGGAAAACATATTTTCAGGAAGAACAGCAACAGCAATAGAAATAACAACAGAAGCTTCTTCCTGGAAGAATCACAGGACAGACTGTCACGTGTCTCCTCCTTCAAAGAAAGACGAAATAATAGCTATTATTGAAAGAAAGACCTTTCCTTACTGCTGTACACTCCAAAATTGTTAGTTGTTCTCACCCACAGTTTTAAGAAAGGCAGACAACTTTTTAAAATAACAAATATTTCCAACTACACAACAAAAATAGGGTCTTGAGTTTTCTTTTACTTTTTATTATAGAAAAATAACGTTTTTATTTTTGCTCTGCGTAATTTATTCCATGATGTTGAAAATGCTGCTGGTGATTCTGTCCAAATATATTTTCAAGACTATGTTCAATATCCCTACAACAGAAGAGAAGTAGAAATTTCCTTGTACTACAAAACTCAAAATCAGACAGAAAATACCAGTCGACCATTGAGAGTAGTGGACTTGTGGAGTAAGATCCCAAAGGCAATAAAATCTCAAGCTAAACAAATAAACACTGCTTGTTTACTTCTCACAATAAACAATGTATGAAGTAACTTAGGTGAATCTGTTGCTTTGATAAATGGCCCTCAGAGAGTCAAACAGTTAAAGTGGGAAAAGTGATATATGTGTCAGGAGCAAATAATATTCCCAAGAAACCAGGAGCTGTGCAACACCATATTTATTGAAGCCTGAAGTCCTAGGTGATGGCAGTTGGACATTTTGAGTAATTGAATAATTTGTAATATGAATCAAGCAAGATTTAAGACACTGGACCACTCAAAAAGTTGCTGACCATGCACTATACGAATCAAGCTCCTCAGATACCTGGAATACTTAGTTAATAACTCAGAGTACACACATGGTATCTACAGGAAACAACTACTATGAGCACTACTTGCTTTCAAAATGAGTTCAGCACTTTGTGATTGCATAAGTAATTAGTACAGATCAATAGAAATGGATCTGTGAACTGAAACGGCTAGCACTGAGGGCCTGACATTCACCCCTGAAACATGTCATGATTTGTTTAACGTCAGGTTAATCTGACCTCATGGAGAGCTTGCCCATTTGTGGCTAATAATAGAGTAGGTGCACTCCAGAAGCACACTAACAGTTTAATTTTTTACATAAAAGCAATCCAATTCTAAGACAATTTCAGCAATTCCACCAAATTTAGCTAGCTCTTACTGCTGAAGTAGCAGGTATAATCCAGATTACACGGTTTTATTCTTTACATTAACATGAGTAGTGCACAGATGTAATACCTCCTGCTTTCTGAAAGCAGATACAGCCAGTTGGCACATATGTAGATTACTGATGTGTGGATTTATTTTTTTTTTTTTATCCAGACTTGTGTGTATGATCATGAGATTACATCACAGTATTTTTTTGACATCTTGTTTAACAAAGTGTTACGATCTAGGTTCTATTTAAGGATTTTGTGTCAGTTCCAGTAGGCTGACAAACACCATTAATTTACTTACAGTACACATAACTGTCTTTAGAATTGTTGTTGTCCTATTTACAGTATCAAGGTGGGCATGGCAATCATCTACTGATTTGAATAATTGCATAGGCTAGGGAACTTCTATTATTACATGAGTGCTAATGTTTATTTGTTCCATTACATTTAATAGTCACAGTGCTGTGTGGTTTGAAATACATGAAATGTTGAAAGACCTTTAAATGTTCTGCTATATGATGTGGAAAATACAGTTCAGCATACAATACAGTTTTGATAATAGTCTGCTGTCATCAGAGAAGTGTCAGCTTGTTGCTTTGTATAGAGAAATAAACCAATGTGCTCATTTTACATTTTAGAAAAAAATCTGAGGTGAAACTACTTTCCAGAAGTAATCTTATACTTTTAGAAATTATGTGTAGAATGCATTGGAGATGAAAAACATTTAACTTTTTTTGAAGGAAAAAATAACTATTTTCGTATTGAGTAAAATACATTGTGTATCAAAGTACATAATGTATATAATATAATGAAAATTTTCAAATAAAATTCTAAATAATGATGTGTTTATACTCACAAATAAACTCACCCTTGTTGAAAATAATAGGAGTACTAGCTTTCTGAGATGAAGTCTAGAGGTAAGTACTCAGATTCATCAAGGTGATATTTAATTTTTATTTTTTTTTCCAGAGAACAGACATCATCGATAGTTTCATGTGGAAAATTTTCTTTTATTTATTAAAGAAAAATAAGAAAAACTCTCTTTAATTTACCATGACAAAAAGGAAATATGCAGGCAAGGTTCACAAAACCATTGGAGGAAAATATCTCATTTATAATTTCGTGACTACAGCATGATTTGAGGATGTAGGAAAGCCAGATTTTGTTCTTGATCTACTAGTCTAAGTACTTTCTAAGCCACTTGATCAAGGTGAAGCCAAAATGTCTGGATTCAGTGCTTGTAAAACAGATTTTTAATTTTTTTTTTCACAAAGCAGTGGCCAAAACGTTAGACTAGAGGATCATTTTTAGTTTGTCTGTCTGACTATGCATGCCTTTGTACAAAGATGAATTGTGTTTACAGCAGGTAGACCAGAAGGCTTATTTTAAGCTTGATTTTTCACTGGATAGAAGAAAAAGTTATAAATCACTTTCTTACTAGCCTGGGGGAAAGTTTGCATCTCCCACCTTTTGTTTAGAATTCTTTACGTGACTCTAGTTTCTTCTTTTTTTTTTTTTTTCCCTTTCCATATTTTGGTTTTCCTTCAGCTTTAGAAGCTAAGATACGAATTTCAGTGGAATATAGGGCATTAATTCAAGTGTAGAAGGTGAATTATCATTATTTTCTTTACACATTCATTTTATATTTAAAAATTATATATCATAAACACATCTTATTAGCACCTTTTGTATCCAAATTCAAACTTTAATTTTAGAGATTTCTTTCCTAAGTTCTTAAGTTTAAAAAGTGATATTTGTTACTGTTTTATAGACTGATTTCTATCACAAAAGTTTCTTTATCAGTGTCAAATGTGTCACAGGTTTTCCTATGCCTGGAAAAGAAACATAATTCTGTAACTATTCACTCTATTATATGAAATGTAGATTAAATTAATTGTCACACATAGAAGAGAAGACACCAGTGAAAGTCTCAATGGGTAACCAAGAGTGAGTTTTACTTCTGTCATGGATATAAGGGTTCATGTATTTTTATTTTTTAATGTGAAAAAAATTTCTCTGTAGTCACATTTTCTGATTTCTGAGAAAAAATTCACTAATACATTAACACATAGATGTGTAGTGTATTTTTTTTATGTAGTGTTGGTTTTTTTCATTGTAGAGGAGGCAAAATGTCCAGCAGATCAAAACAACAAATCAGATAACTTTTCAACAAGATGTGCTTTTTCATATAAGGCTGTTCAGTTCTTAAGATTTCAAAGGTGCGATTAGACATTATTATAGGACTGAGAAGATCAATACCTGCGTGGGATAGACTGATAAGATATTTTCATTTTTAGGTCTTGATCCTTCTTTGCAATGATGTTAATCAAAATCCTTATGATCTGTAGCTGCACTAAATTTACTAAGGACTGCAGTGTGTTTTATAGTAAGACATGAAAAATACAGAGAAGACCTTATTTGGGGATACAGGAAGTGTTATACACTATTCTTCCTTAGTTATTTTAGCAGGAGCAAAGGGCTACCTCCCAAGTGGCATTTAGCATTTGTGAAAAAAACACATTCATACACATGCATTAGCTTGCAGGGGATTGCTCAAGATTTAGGCAAAGACAGTGTCCAGATTGAAACATAATGAATTTTGGCATTTCTCACTCTCTCTGTCTCACTTCAGGAAAGAAGCTTGAAAAGTAAGGAACAGAGAAAATGTTCTCTTTCCTCTTTTCAACCTAGTTCACTATGAGCAGATTAAAGCTGTGTCACGTTAGTCACATTAGTAGGATATTAGTATGAGTGGCATATATACTACTGTGCAGCATTAGTCATGGGATTCAGTTATCACTACCAAGTCTGCTATTTCTATTTAGCCAGGATTTCAGTTCTACATAAGACTGATTCTTTTTTTTCTTCAGAGAAGAATATTGTAAAACTTGGCTCACTTTCTAGTGGGATGTTATGGCACGGTCCTCTGCTCTTACCTATGAGGTGGTTACAGGAATTTCACTTGAAAAGAGCAGAGATAAAATGTGCAGAGGGACAGATGGTACAGACAGAATAGATGTCTCATTTTAAAAAGAATTAAATCAAGAATCTCATTTTAATTTTTCACCAATGTTCAGATAATAAATTTAATTGAGTTCACATTGGCTTCAAAGTCTACAGACTCCCAGGTAAAGTGGATTCAGGAGATTTTTTGTTTTCATGCTATACAGGTAATTGAGTAAATCTTTCGGTGTTATACCTTACCTAAATTTTAAAAAAACTTGCTCTAATAGAGAAGGAAATTAAGTGAAATCCATTTCTCCTGAAATGAGCACTTAATTAAAGTGACTGGAGACAAGTATATACCTCTAAAGGAAAAAAAAAAAAAAAAAAAAAAGGAAAATTATTATCCATTCCAAATTAATTAAGCAACTACTCCCACGACATATGGGGAACTAAGCAAATGCTAAGTTACCTAACTTCATCAAACCAAGTTTTGTTTTTTTAATTTTTTTGCTATGTTAAATTTAGCTACTGATGGTAGTTTCCTCTGCATCAGAACCATCTCTTTTATAAAAATCAGCAAGACTGTTCCCTGTTTTTTTACAGTTCAGAAGATTCATGCACAAGCAAAGACATCTGGAGCTGGATTCCAGAACGCCTTTGTCGTGGGGAACTTGACTTCCACACCCTCCACAGGCCTTTAACATGCACCAGTCGCTGGACTGCAAGGCCCACTCTTCTGTTTCTGACAGGACTTAGTCAACATGTTCCCAGGAGCTGGACCATCAGACCAGGTATTTATGTGCTGGGAAATAAGGGGAACTGCACTCTATTTTCTGAACTGACTCTTGAAATCCTGGCTTCACTGTTTGTTAATAGCAAGAACATTCACAGTTATAACAGATACTGATTAACAAGGTGTTAATAAATATAAATTTTCAATCTCATTTCCTTGTGTGGCATTTTTCCTCTCTCGACTTGTGCCTGTGCTTTTTTCACTTCAGTGTTCTGGCTCTTGTGGTTAAAGTGAATAACTTTTGGAAGAGGGATCGCAAGTATTGTAAAATGCAAATTGAAACATTGGAAACAAAAAATTGGAAACAAAATATTTGAAACAAAAAATTGAGAAAGAAAACCTTAGTCTTGTTTATTTTGCAGTAAACATAATTCAATACACAACATAACTTTGGGAATTTGCATTGCTTTTCACAGAAATGTGATACAATTTCTTGTGAAATATTACAAGACTCAAGAATATGCTTGAAGGCTTTGATTTCAATAGGAAATAGACAAGTATCAGACTTTTATTAGCAATCTTTCTGTTGAATACATGGAACAATAAATGCAGAAACCAGAGCATCTAGCAGATGGGTACAGTGTGGAAAGTGCTTAAAAACTAGTCACGTTGCATATTTCGTTGAGACTTTTTCTATTTGTGCCTTTCTCCAAATGATATTAGCTTTAGAGAAGAAATCTCACGCTTTCCTTTGTCATTTAAACCTCTATGACCCAGTTCTATCCTTAGGTAAAAAGAATATGAAGAAAATTGGAGGAACATGAATTGAGTGTCAGAAAAGAAATACTACCATTGCAAGGTGAACTAGCCTGAACATGCAGAAGAAACACTCTGTGGTGTCAAATAATTAAAAAAAAAAAAAAACTTCTTTGCAGATCCAGATGCATTTTTCTATGCTTTTAAAATCCAAATTCTGTCTTTATCCCTAAAATTCCCGTTTTTTTTTTCGTTTTTTTCTTGATCAAGCTACAGGTTGCATTTTGAGTTCAGTACATTAATATATATAAATTTTTAACTATAAGTAATCATTATTTCAGTCTGAGGAAAAACAGCTTCGAATAGCTGTGAGGCACTGAAATTGAACAGTCAGATGTATAACAATGTGGCAGAGTGTGACCACAGAGACTTGAGATTAGAGCAAGGGCAACACAGTTTCGCTACCCAACAGGAACAGTATGAATTCATTTCCTACCAGTCAGCATTTTGAAGAGTTCCATTGCTAATTAATGTTTGTCATGAATGTGCAGCCTTCATCCTTAAGGATAATTTATGCAGTCTGGAAGGGAATGGGAAGACCTTGACAGCCTTACCAAAGACCTTTGAGCTCATCTCTTGACATCTTAACCAGTCAGTGTGCATGACAGCATGTGGGAAATATGTCAGACACAATTTATGCATAAGATGAAGAGACAGATAATCTAAAAAGCACACTAAAATAACTTGAGATATTTAGTGAAGAGATTACATTTTATTCTATTGTTTTGTTTCTCTATTCTCCTTTTATGCTGTCATTATTATTTTATTTTGCTGTTCTTCAAGCAAACATTTCAACACATCCCTCAAGTTAACATCCAACTTTTATGCTGCTTTCCTGCTCTAGACTTGAATCTGCCCAGCAGTTATTTTAGGACACTGCCTACTAAGGAACTGAGGAGAAAGAATTGGGGCCACAAGACATTTTTGATCTTGCAACTCTATTACTCTTGCATTTCTTAATCATTATGGTTTCTCTGGGCCTTTTACCTAACTAGTAACTGATCACTTTTTACTTTCACCTCATCTTTATCTTTACTTTTTTCTTCCACTCTTCTGTTGTCTTATTTTTCCAATTTTCTTACAAAAATCTTGATAATTTTGCAATCATTTTGCTATGCTTGGTTTAGAACCTCCTTGTCTTGTCTACTCTCTCGCTACACACCCTTGAGAAAATCTAAATGAAGGACTGGTAGTAGTACTGTATTTGTAATGTAGACATAACCTCTCCTCGGTATTTTCATAAGAATCCCCCCCAACGCACATGTGCTTCTTCTTTTCCTACATTTTCTTTATCTTCACAGAACACATGACTCCTGTCATTTTCCATAACATATCTGTCACCTTTTTTCTGATTTCCCTGTTTGAGGTCTTCTCAGATATAGCAGTGCTTACCTGCTTCTTCCAGACTCACACTGTAAGTCTGTGTCTCTTGCTTTTGCTACAGGCGTGGTACTGAGCTTGGTCTCTCAGCAAATGTTGTGCTGTATGTCTAGACCTTAAGGCCAGACGAGAGGAGAAGCATCACTAATTATTCTGTTTCATACCATACAGGTATGGGAAACCAATTCGGCTGCTAGTGGTGTGCACAGACAAATGAGAATCTATTAATGACATCTCTCCAGAGGTATCTAAGAGCTGCTTGGGAACAGAAGAGGGGAGAGGAGAGGAGACACAACTAAAAAAAAAGCTTAAGAACTGAGCACTGGGAAACATTTTTGTTTCCCAAAAATGTTGTCAGAAGTGATTTGGGGAGACTGATAAGCAGAAAATTCTAAGTGAATAAACTCACTGCTGAATTCACTCTTCTGGTTCATCTTAGTGCCCGTGTTGTAAAATGTTGTGTGCTTTTCCTAGCAGTTAGATACTAACCTAGGTCAGGCTAACATTTGTAGGTCTTAGCTAAGAAAAACTAGGCTAGGAGTAATTAAAAGAATAAAGGGGCCCAGGATTCTTTTAAGGAACAACCTGGACATATGGGCTTTAGATGCAAAACTGGCAAAGAAAGTTAAGGCCTAACTATCCTTGGGTAAACTATCTCATTATTCAGTATATACATAGCAAAACACACCTCTAGACAAAAGGGTACCCACCTCCAGGAACAGACCCCTACTCACTGAATATGGGCAGTGGAGAGATTGCATGATGCAACCACATGTAACTTTATTAAAATAATATGTAAATCACTATCCAATCACTTGTTAAGGGAAGCATTTGGCATATAATCAGCTTGTGGTTTTTGTAATAAATTGAACGAGGAGATTCTGGTTGGTGTGCTTCATTTGTGGAAAACCACCGAGTACCATGCAACTCTGAAATAAAATCAATGTCTCGATGTGTGAGATTGGCTAATTGCATGCTGGGTGACGAATCTGACTTTTCAGACAACACTTGTAGCCTTGTATGTTATGACTTCAGGTTATTGGTTGCTTAATTTTTTGTTGTTCAATTTGTTCTCGATGTATTGTACCATATTTCACTGTATTTGAGATATGATTTGTGCTACAATGGTTTTGCTCACTTGTCAGTGTTAATTGTAGGTGTTCAGAATATGAATGAACCAAAAGAAGCCATGAGATTTAAAAATTGTCATCACACAGATTTAAGAAAATTCATATTTAGGTACAATAGAGGAGTGTTAAAGACTTTCTCCTCATGTAAAGACATTTTAATCACTGTAACTAGGCCACTGTATGATTTATTATTTATGTAAATTGTATACCTGTGTTCACTTACAACTGGTATCTATCCATCTGTGGTGTTAGATATAAAGGCTAGGATGTGATTCATATTACCTAGGTTTAGCCTTCCAAATAAGCTAAGCAAATAGTCTGAGCTACTCATCCAAGATATCTCTATCATGAATAGAGAGAAAAAACAGATTGTTTATCCCAAAGATGTTAGACATCTATCTTATCATGAAATCAACCGTGCTCTGAAAACTGCACTTTATTTCCATTAAAGGAAGTCTAAATAAAAGCTAACATTTTTAAGGATGCAGTTGAACTCCTCTTCAGCTCTTTTAATTCTGTTTCAGGTGACCCACTTCTTACAGAGCAGAGCACAACCTACATAAAATTAGTTGTTTATGAATACTTCAGAAGATTTCATCAATGGTTTTACAATTCTAACTTTAAATCTATCAGGGATTTCACACATCAAAGGTCTTATGATTTGTTGAAAGACAAGGAGTGCTGGGGAAGAAGTGTAAAAGTTAGAGACTGTTCTGGAAAGAATGCGATGGCTCAGGCACTGCAGACAATCCACATTAAGGTCAGCTTTCTTTTATCATTGAAACTGCAATGATTCTGGAAAAGAAATGCTTCTTCAGACAAAAGAGGCATTTCTGGAGTAAACTTTATTAATTTTTTTTCAGGGATTTTATTTTCTTTTGTTTTTTAAATTTATTGTGAATTCAAACAGAATTTAACTTTTTTAGCTATTTAATAGAACAGCTACTGATTTAATCTTACTAGCTTACTAGCAACTGTTAATCTGTTAAACTGTTAATTTAGTCATACATTATCATATTTTTTTAAGTTGTTGTTAAATTGTTAATTTAGTAATATATTAAGTCCAAAGGTATCATTGGAAAATCAGGAGATTCAGGAGTGATATGAAGCTTCAGGAACTTCCCAAAGGCTCTTTAAGAACTGTACTATGCAATAGTATATTCTTTGATTGTGTGCTTGCTGGCAGACTGCGTGCACCACAGAGTCTTGTGGTACTCCTATAAAGACTGCAGAATTGTAAGCAGTTTGGAAAGAGTTACATCTATAACAAAGATAAGACAGGTATATATATCAAGAAATCTGTTTTTTTTTCTTTCCTTTTTTTTTCCTCTTTTATTTGAAAGTATAGTCGAGCAGTTTGTGCTCAACAATGTGTATTCTCATATTTTAAAATAAATACGTAAGCAACACAAAGTAAAATTTAAATAGAGAACAAATTATAATTGGCATTTAAATTCAGTGCATGCACAAACATAATATGTAACTATCAAAACCAATGTTTCCTAATTACCCAGGAGTCCAGAGTGGACTGTTTACTTAATTTACTTTTAATCACTTTATTTTGTATTTTCTCAGCTGTATATGCAAATGACATACACAATGTCACCTCTGGCATAGATGTGGGTGAAAGAAGGAAAACTATTAATTGATCTTTAGGCAGAATTGATTCCCCCAAAGCAGTAGGCTTTAATTTGCGTCTATACAGAGAAATAAAATGAAACTACGTGAGTTCTCAGTCCTGATGTTTTCACATGTGGATGGAAATCATAAAAAGGAAGATTAATTCTTTTGACTATGGTTGTAAAATTCTGAAATAAATGGACAACCTGGAGCCAGTTTACAGAAAAGATAAAAGCACACTGAGTATATTTAAAATAAGAAAAAAAATCTACAATGATGCAAAAAAAATCTTGACCAAATAAACAAAGAAAACTTCTTGCCAACACGTAACACATCCATATCATCGGAGAAGAAAGAATTGATTTGGTTGATAATTTCAGAAATAACTACCCAAATACTGAAAAAGTAGTCTAGCTACATATAATAAATATATTTATTCTAGAAACTCAGTGTCTTTTCCTAAGGAAAACCTAGTTTATTTCCTTTAGTATAAAAAGAAAAATCTAAACCCTTTTTCTGCCTTTTTCCTTCCTGCTTCACTTTGGAATGAAAGTATTTTCTCTTCAGTTTGTACAACACCAAGCCTAACTGATCCTGAACTTCCTTGTAGAATATCAGCACTGTTTAATTTTTTTCTGTTGAATATGCATAGGAAAGAGACTATATAAATCAAGACAACTCATGAGTTGTCCTGGTGAAAAAATGAGTTATGATGAAGAATATAATACTTGATTACTTTTCTTATTGTGATGTAAATATAACTAAAAACCCTCCACTACGTGTAGAAACCAACATTCAGATCGTACCTTATTTTGGGCCATATTTAGACATATGTTAAGTTAGAAAGAAACTACATAATAGCTTTAAAGCTAACCATGAATTAGCTCCAGAATAATGACTTCATTACAGTTCTGTATGTATTTGCTTTTCCCCAGGAATTTTTTTTGAAATCTAAGAGAAAAAAATGTTTTAATCCCTGATTATAAGTTGTTATTAGTGTATTTTAGCTGAATATAGCCTCACAAAGGTAGTAACAGAAAGCTAAGTGAAGCCATGCAGAAAAATATTTGTTCAGCTGCCATGAAAATCTTCCGATGATCCAAGCTTAGTAATGTCGGTTTCCATCATTGACAGGATTTTAAACTCTTAAGCAGTCAAAACCTGCCTAAATGCTTATTGTGATATTTAACTGTTTTCATATGTATTTTAGCTGAAGGGAAATATGAAAAAACAAAGACTTTTTTTCCAAAAGAAAAGTTGGACAACTTACAACTTGACCAGATTGTTAAGAAACAGATACAGTTTAGTGAATTGCCAATTACTTGACATAGCTTTGAGAATATCAGCTGGACTCACCCTGAAATTTGATAAGAAATATGTTGTAAATAAGAAAATTGTACATACCAGTGGAAGGAGAAACTCTGCTGCTAGGGTCCTTAGGGTTATAGTAGACAGAAAATTATATAAACTTAGTTTGAGCAGTCTGGAACTGCAACAAAGAGGACAGTGCAGCATACATACTAGATAGCTTGCAAAAAGCTCTGTCATTTTACTTAATGGTATCAAAATCATAATCTGTGGAACCCATTCAGCAGCACTTAAAGTACATTAGGAGACCAGACTAAAACAAGCTTAATTGTCATCAAGTGCTTAAATTACTGTGATTTGCAAAAGAAAGAAGAGACCAATCTGAATTGTGTTTTATGCATATGAATGCGTGTAGATATGTGTGTGCATTTCTGTGTGCATGTGTGTGCACGTGTGCACGAATATGTCTGTGTCAGAGGGGAGTATGACAGGTCAAACATCACGAATTCATCTCTGAACTGTCTTGTGCATTGTGTCTTCAGCTTGTCTGTAATGAAGGAGAGACTTCAATCTGGACAGTCTGCTTAACTGTATAAGAATTATGGTTTCTTTATTGGAGCAGATGGCCTTACTGCTAGGAAAAAAAAAAAAAAAAGGGTTGTCAGATATCTCAGCATGCTTGTTGACTTTACTGATTTCAAGATGAGTTGATATAATGAGTTCTTTGACATGGAGCTCACCTAAAGCAGATGCTATCACTCTAAATATTTTTTTTTTTGCTTATTTACTCAAAAAAATCCAGTTATATTTTTATTCCCTGTAGTAAACAAATGTATGAAAGAGGACAGATATCAAGATAATAACTAAGTAAGAAGGTGACTGAATTTATCCCCTCAGACAAATTAAGATGCTTCATAACCTGAAGAAAGTTGCATGGATACAAACAGGTCCACTTTGGAATGCAAAGTCAGCCTGTTCCATGTTCTGCCAAAGTCATGCTATGGCAAATGGTTGATCATGTAGTATATCACAGAATCAAAGATTCGCAGAATGGTTCGAGTTGGAAAGGACCTTGAAGATCATCATGTTCCAACCCCCCTGCCATGGGCAGGGACACCTTCCACTAGACCAGGTTGCTCAAAGCCTCATCCAGCCTGGCCTTGAACACCTCCAGGGATGGGGCATCCACAGCTTCTCTGGGCAACCTGTTCCAGTGTCTCACTACCCTCACAGTAAAATATTTCTTCCTAATATCTAGTCTAAATCTACCCTCTTTCAGTTTATAACCATTACCTCTTGCCCTGTCACTACACTCCCTGACAAAGAGTGCCTCCCCATCTCTCCTGTAGGCCCCCTTTAGGTACTGGAAGGCAGCTACAATTTCTCCCCAGACCCTTCTCTTCTCCAGGATGAACAACTCCAACTCTCTCAGCCTGCCCTCATAGGGGAGGTGCTCCATTCTTCTGACCATCTTTGTGGCTCTTCTCTGAACTCTTTCCAACAGGTCCAGGTCTTTTTTATGTTGGGGGCCCCACATCTGAACACAGTACTCCGGGTGGGGTCTCGCTAGAGCAGAGTAGCGGGGGAGAAAGTTCAAGGCTGTATAGAAAATGAGGTTGCATTTTACAATCACTCTCATCTTTGCCTACTTATTACTGTAGAAATTAGAAAGTCAATAATGAATGAGGCAGAGAATTGTGGGAACAGAAAAGCTGTCATGGCAACATTGGAAATTCAAATGGGCATGACTTGTATATAAAGAATCAGAGATGCAAAAGTTCTCACACAGAGCCTTTTGCCCATGTGCTGACAAGCTGACCTGTACCTGTAAACCAAATCCAAAACACTTCAGTATTGTTAAGCTGCTGCTTCTACATGTTCATACTGACTCTCTATAGTCACTTTAATGAGTTATATTAATGGTGTACAATACTATATTGCTCAATGCTCTATACAGCAGTGCCTGCGACTTTCATATGTCTAACAGGATAGGCTCAAGGTGTCCAGAAACAGGATAGCTTTTTGCACAAAATATACATCAGCAGATTCGCTGTTGAAAACAGTTTATCACACATGACTGGTGAAACTGATTGGTTATGCTTCAAAACTCTCTCAAGAAAAAATTCTTCACTATGTACTAAATATTTTTTTTTACAATTAAAAATGTTAAGCAATATTGTTACTTAATGTTAACTACAATTGCAATGAGACCCACCTATAACATCAATATTGATGGTACTTGGTTAATTTCCTGCCATGGAGCTGGTTTCTTATTTGCAGAAACTGTCAGTTTTTCACCTTTCACACTGAAGATCTTCAGTGAAGCAAAACTTGCGAAAACTTGTTACAGCCTTGGATTTGAAAGTTTGAGAAATTTATACACATTCTGTAGTTTTTGTATGATAGAGTTCCTGGTTTTATAGAATTGTGTGTTTTCAAGAAGAATGTTTCAAACTTGGTTCATTTGGGTTGTGTCTACTAGTTACGTTATATACACAATGACATCCTGGCCTTCAGGACTAGCAAAATCATACTCAGTGCTGAATGCTGAAGACAAATGTTGCCCACTTATTAACTTGGAGAGGATTCAGTCTCAAAGGAAATGTCTGCACAACTTACGTTGATGTCCTTCTAGCTCATATTAGATTTTAGCTTTAAAATACCTAATTTAAAGAATGTTTGCTAGCTGACTAGGTGTGGTAGTCCATGGATGAGCAAGACTGAAAACTTTCTAGATTCAGAATAAAAATATGTGTAATTTGACATGCTCAGTGTTGTGTTTGATCACACATAAATTACATAGAGTAACACTGTCCTGGTTATGTCTTTATGCATTTAATTTTCATGAATAACAGTGAAAAACCTTTTTGTAAACTGTACCGTGTAATGGATCTCTGTAGAGTTGTGTGCAGTTTGATGAAATGTTTTATGTTCCTTTACGTTAGGCATTAGGAAGAACTGAACTGAGTCGTTTGCCTGAGCAGAGGATTCCCCACTGGATTTGTCTTAGAATGACTGTGTGTCTGCTGAACATTTCAGACTTGTCATTTTAGGGGCCAGGAAGTGGTCCAGGAGGATATCTTTCCAACATTTATGAGCCTGGAAAAATCAAAGCACTCATTAGGCCAAGATTTTCACTGGGGAAATGAATAGATGTTGGCACTGTTCACCTTTTCTACTGCATTGTGACTATAAAAATATTTGTTTTGTGTACCTCATCTAGCTATTGACTTGTTGGTAGAGCCCAGTGGTGCAAGAAAAAAAAAAAAAAACACAAAAACAAAAACAAACCACACCAGAGATTCCTGTCAGGAGACAAGATTTTCCAGTTCTAAAGACATTGCCACTAAAAACACACTGACAAAACACAACACTTTGGGGTCAAAGCAGTTCCAAAAAAAATCTGTTAGTCTCTCTGTTTCTCTTTATTTATAAGAAGGATTCAGTGATAACTGGTGACAATAGCAATAGAAGCTCATCATATCTGCCATGATCTCCATGAAAGGCTTTCAAAACCTCTTTAAGAGAAACTTTTTTTTTTTTTTTGGGGGGTGGGATGGGTGGGGGCACCTTAAAGATCATCTATAGGCAGAGATACCTGCCACTACATCAAGTTGCTCAAAGCCTCATCCAGCCTGGCCTTGAACACCTCCAGGGATGGGGCATCCACAGCTTCCCTGGGCAACCTGTTCCAGTGTCTCACCACCCTCACAGGAAAACACTTCTTCCTAATATCTAGTAGAAATCTACTCTCCTTCAGCTTAAAACTGTTACCCTTCATCCTGTCAGTACACTCCCTGATGAAGAGTGCCTCCCCAGCTTTCCTGTAGGCCCCCTTGAAGTACTGGAAGGTTTCTACTAGGTCTTCCCGGAGCCTTCTCTTCTCCAAACCGAACAACCCCAACTCTCTCAGCCTGTCCTCATACAGGAAGTGCTCCAGACTTCTGTTCATTATTTTGGCCCTCCTCTGGACCTGGTCCAACAGGTCCATGTCCTTCTTATGTAGGGGGTGCAAGACCCAGATGCAGTACTCCAGGTGGGGTCTCATGGGAATGGAGTAGGGGGGGGGAGAATCACCTCCCTTGACCTGCTTATCACTCTTCCTTTGATGCAACCCAGGATGTGTTTGGCTTTTGGGGTTTCAAGCACACATTCCGGGTCATGTTGAGCTTTTCGTCGACCCACACACCTAAGTTCTTCTCCTCAGGGCTGCTCTCCAGCCATTCTCCACCCAGCCTGTATTTTTGCTTGGGATTGCCCCGACCCAGGTGCAGGACCTTGCACTTGGCCTTGTTAAATTTCATGAGGTTTGCATTGGCCCACCTCTCAAGCCTGTCAAGGTCCCTCTGGATGGCATCCCTTCCCTCCAGCGTGTCCACCACACCACACAGCTTTGTGTCATTGGCAAACTTGCTGAGGGTGCACTCAATCCTACTGTTCACGTCTCTGACAAAGATGTTAAAACTGGTCCCAGTACCGACCCCTGCAGAACACCACTTGTCACTGGTCTTCACTTGGCCATTGAGCCATTGACAACATCACTGACACCATTTTACTATTTAGATACCCTTTGATGAATGGTTGATTATTTTCCACTCATCCATCATTTCACAAAACACTTTTTAATTTAGGTTTTATTACAACGATGTAGGTATTTTGCTACTGCACAGAATCCAAAATACAAATAATCATAAGACATTCTATAAAAGTTTAACATGACTGTTATACTTTGTAAACCCTATATTTTGGCATATACAGAGACATCCAAATTACTATGTTTTCCGTGATTTATTTTCAACAATATTTTTCAAAAAGGAAACCTGTGTACACTTCCTGAGGGGAAAACTCATATTATCCTATTCCTCCATGAAATGTTTCAAGATATTATTCAGTTACGAATGAAGACGGGGGGGTATTGGGGAATTTGACAGACAAAAAAGTAAAAGCGGACTAATGAAGCACTTTATCTTCAGCTGTAGGAAATTTAATCTCGGATCAATTTTTTCATACTGGCTAATCATAATTGCTTCAGCAACCCACAGTAGCTTCAGGTCGATATTTTGATTACTTTGAAAAGAAGGATCAGTTAAACTGACATAAAAAATACTTAGTCAAAAGAGAAAAATGCAGATTTTTTTTTCTACTGATTGGAGCTTATTAGTATCATATTGCATTAAATTTTGCTTGAACTCAGGTTAGACTCTTGATTTCTTACTTGAGGTACAGAGTCAATGATGCAAAATTCCATTTGATAAAAAAGGAATGTATCATAGTATTTATGTCACAAAAGAAAAAAAAAAGAAACTATAATTTTTAATTATAAAATTAAACATGGTTCAACTTCACAGAAGTGTTACTACAATCTAGTCCTTTTTCAAACAATCAGAATAATTAAAAACTCTATTTGTGTAAGATTTTACAATACTGAAGTGCAAAACCATAAGTTTTAAGCAAGTCGATGAAAATAGACTATATGGATATAACATTTTTAATACTTTTCTATTATATATTTAAACAAAATATTTAATAGTGGGCTGTTATACTTTTGAACCCAATCCTGAGTTTTGCTGAAGAACTGAATCTGTGTTATACAGATAAAACACATATCTGTACCATGCTTTTAAAAATTTCTATATGAAACTCATAAGAAAATAAAGAAAAGGTTGCTTTTTCAAGATGTTTCTCATCTTCAGTAGATTTGTAGTTTTATCCTGGAAAGTTATCATGGGCTACTTCTGAGACAAACTTGTCCGTATATATCTCCAGTACTATGTTATTTGACCTTTTAATTTCTTCCACATCAAGCCCAAGGGGCAGGGAAACACTTAGCAAGGTTCCTGATCTGTAAGATGTCCAACTCAGATGCAATATGTGACTATTGGAGACCTCAGTTCAGTTCATAGCCCTCAAGACTTGGGCCCTCTAGTCTAAGGTAATTAATTTTTGATTTTGAAGGAAAGAACAAAGTTATATGTTTTGAGTGTTTGTACTGTAACAAATTCTAAGGCAAGTAGATCTGAGATGGAAACAGACAAATTCAGTGCAGGATAAAAAGAAACACCAAAGCCCCCTGAAGGACGAAATACCTTTAAGTTAACCCCAAAATTATATTGATCCCAGTTCTCTCACTGACATACCTGTACACCATTTCTACCTGATTTCAGGAGCGGAGAAAGAATGATTGATTACAACTGTTAATTAGTATTCTCTGTTTATCCTTGGAAAGTCCTCAAACAGTGTCACTGGCAGACCAAAATAGGTAAGCACAGAATAAAACCCAAAGCAACAAAAAAGACCGTGGAAGAGAACATATGTAAGCACACAGTCCCCATCTTGAATTGAAGGGGAAAATAGAAACTATTCATTGGAAAGCTGGGTTGGAGAGGAGGAGCTGAAAGGAAGTAAAATACCTTTTCTCCAGGACATATTGTTTATATGCATGTTAAGTGAAATGGGAAAGGGTAGGACATAGCAGGGCAGGGCAGGGAAAAATGGAGGAAAAGTGAGAAGACTGAGGAGAAGAGCAGGAAAGGTGAGGAAAAGGGGGAAAAAAGTGGAGAAAGGGGGAAAAAGGTGGGAAAAGGGAAAAAGATGCGGGAAAAGGGGAAAAGAGGAAAAGGGAGCAAGAAAATAAATTGAATTATACAAAAATTGTTTATTAGAGGAATAATGTAGTATTATCAAACAAAACCACTGGGAAAATCTAGGTCACAAAAAGCAACTTTTTTCATAGAATCATAGAATCATAGAATCATAGAATGGTTAGGTCTGGAAGGGACCTTGAAGATCATCTAGTTCCAACCCCTCTGCAATGTTGTTATCCAACCCCCTTTTCTTTGTGGTATTTGATAAAAAAATTATAGTGTTAAGTTCTTGATGTAGGCAATACTATGCATTACAGTGCAGAGAAAAATGCATTTGAGTGTTTTTAAATTGAAAGTACCTTGAGGTTAGGAACAAAGAATTTTATTTAGAGATTTTATCTAAAGCGCTGATTATTATGTTTATTCTTTCATTGACAGAATTTATGTAATGTTCTTACTACCATTAATAAAGACAGATGTACACATCATAAGAAAATGGTCTCTTTCAAACACTCCCTTAGCATAGATACAGTGTGACTTTTTTCTGTAAATATGAGTAAAAAAAAGACTAAACACGAGTTAAAAAGTGAGAATCAATTGAAAGAGCCACAGACTGTTGGGAAAAAAAAAGGAAAAAAAAGTTTATTTAAAACATGAGTTTAAAAGCAGCATTCACGAAGTATTAGGTGCTAAGATGAATGAATTTTACAGCAGTATAAAAAATACCAAGGATCTACAATAAGTCTATTAATTTAGTAGTGTAATTGTATGGCTGAAGAGTGATGAACACAGAGCTTTCACTTTAGAAAGAGTGAGACCATGTATGAACAATGAAGCAAGATTATTTGGTGTGACTATTATTGATGAAAGCAATTGAATAAAAATGTTTATATTTACTGGGAAAATTTATCTAGTCGCCTTTAAGAAAATTTTAATGAAGTGAGAAAGACAAGAGAGCTCTCCAAGAGTTGGTAACAAGGACTGTGTTTTCTTTCATACCCACTTTGGGACTCTCTTAGATTAAGTTTAACATAAATTAACAGATTAGTAGATTAAGATAAAAATATATTGAGACTAAAAATCTTCATACAGAAAAAGGAAAATGTTTCCATTTATTCAAAAGATACATTAGTATCTTGTGAGATGATGGCGAAACTAAGGAAATATCTTAGATACTAGCTTGAAAAAAAAGAAAAAAATATCAAAATCCTACTTTAGAGATAGTTCGGGAATTTTCCACATGGGGAAAGATAATTAAAATATGCTAAACAGTAATATCTTCTCCTTATAAAGAAGACTAGTAATGGCAATGAGTTAACAAAAAGACGATAAAAGCTAATTTTGAATGAAACCATGCATGAAAGAAGGATGTTTGTGTTCTCCATAAAGTGATGGAAAAGAACATTAAAACATCTTCTTGAGCTGAATAAGACATTGTCTATTTCTTTGTCCTCCGATCCTTGATTTAACTGCACTCTTTATTTGCGTAAACTAACAAAAAACCAGGCAACTAATACAATAGGAAACAAATTAAGCTTCTACAGCAGGATCAAGAGGAGGCAACTTTCCAGTTCACAACTTCACATAGATTAAATATGTCATGATTAGATGAAGCTGTAACACAGGGACCATATTTAAACTAATTTTTTCCTGAAAAGATTTTAATGGGAGTATTAAAATGCTATTATCTCTGAAGATATTAACAGCATCTGCTGATAATCTGCTTTCTTTCTATTCTAGGAGAAAGAACTTGAACTAATCTCACAAAAATACAATGAAGAAATTCACATTTTACATTCTTTCTTGATATACATTTACATGTATATCTTATCCATTATATGTTAAATTGGATAAATTAACCTTTATGGTAGGATTCACTTAATCTAACATCATATGTCTTTATATTAAAACAGGGTTCATTCTACTGAATGCTAGAGGTTGGATTCATTACACCTTCTACAACTGAGATACAATGTAAATATGTTAGATAAGGTTTCCACTCTCACTCTATGACATGTGGATTTGCTTAGCCAGTGTGTCCTCTGTTTAGATGCTGACTTCATGATGAAATGAATCAGCCCCTGGACAGACTGACCAGCAGATCGGTGTCTGTACCTCCACTGATTCTAATGAGGACTCAGACAGACATATGAGAAGCAGACATTTTCTGTCCAGGTGCCTAAGACTTACTCCAGATGAACGCATGCCAAAGTATTGTAAAGTTAGGTATATTTAATCTGAGATTGTGCAGGCTCCTTATAGACCCTAGATAGAGCTAAAATAATACCACTTTGAGGATCTGTGACAGAAGAACCTAGATAATTAGCTCTGCCGGGTCACTCTATCTTTTAGATAGCTGTACTCAGCACTAATTTAGGCATTCAATTATATGATTATCTGTTATATGGTTATATGATTATCTGTTTATGTCATACACTTATAGGACCTATTATTATTCTGAGAAACAAAGTACACAGTGCCTTCCAAGGGGAGAATTACTTTAACAACACAGTTCTTAGTGGTGATCTCAATAGTGAAGAGTACGTCAGAAAAATAAAGAAATAAAAAGTTTCTATTTATTAGTCAATGGTTTTTATTTTGTTGTTTTCTCTCACAAGAAAATAGACTATCAACTGTGATCATGTCCATTGCTTATAGATGTGGTATCTCCTCCCAAGAGCACAGCTAGAAAATCCAGGTTGCTAACACAATGGAATGTGTGTCCCTTAATTGGCTTCATGGGGGGGGCAGGAGGTGGGGGGAGAGAAAGATATTCATTGCCTGTTTTACTTCTTTCTAATTATGGATTATTTTTCATACTTAGGGATACATTTCTCAACAGTAAAAACATAAAAATACTCCTTTCACTCCCAATCCATTCTTGCATGATGTTCAAAATTGTTGACCCCATCTTCTAGGTAGAAATGGAATCCACCTCTTGGACAGCAAGAGAAAATCAAGGAATGATCACCAGGATTCCTAACAGGGTCATATTCTCTTTCAGAATCTTCTTAGAAATATAGCTTTAAAACCTAATCTTGCAAAATCCAAAGACAAATATTTTATTGAAAAAGATATATTTTTTTTCTGATGTCTAGGAGAAAAATGCTATAGTCTCTGTCGTGAAATAGGGGCAGCATAGAAATAAGCTCCAAAGTGATGACAAATTTAGGCAAATGGTTTTTATCTTCTGAGTGTTTTTTCTATCTCAAAGAACCACCTCAATGTCAGATGAAGTCAAACACAAAGTAATTTCTAGGACAGAAAGCTAAGATGTGTGTGATTATGAAACAAATAGTGGAATGATAAGTACTTTCCACTCAACGTTTTTGGTTGAACAAGAAAAGTCTGAAATAATTTTTACTTTATATCTGACCATATTCTCAGAGCAACTTACAGCAGTCCGTTTGTTAGCTTACTCCTAAATTTCTACAGGTGCCAAGCTCAGGGTTCATTAATATTTAAGTGAATAAGAGCTTGTCAAGAAATAATCACTTTTAAAAGTGTAAAGTTAATGTAACAGTAAGAAATGTATTCTACCTGCGTATTACAGTTCTGTGTAGACCGAAATATTCGAAGAAAAAAAAAAAAAGAAAGAAAAGGGAACAGTGCAGTGAGTTATGAGCAAATACTGTTTGAAATACAGGTGTGTGTTTGTCAAAACCTTGTTCTGGTTTTAAAGTAAGGAAAAGATACTCTCAAATCTCCTGCTGGTGAAAAGAATGTAAAGCATATTTAATCTGCATAATGCAACTATAGCTAAGTAATATAAGTACAACAGGTTGCTCAGAGAGGCTTCAGAGTCTCCAGCCTCTAGATAAGTAAGACTCAGTTGGACATCATCCTGAGCAATCTGCTGCAAGTGACTGCTTTGAGCAGTGGTGGTTGCCTGGGGAATCCTCAGAGTCTCCTGCCAACCTCAACTACTTTGTTATTCAATAGCTCTGACTACACTAAGGTCAACTAGTCACCTCCTTGGTGAACATTTGGTTTTACAGAAAATATTATCATAGGATATTGATGCAATTAATACAAATTTTAAAGAAGCTCTAGCTTCTTCTCATTGTATAATAACCAAGTGGGATGTGACTACCCTGGCGTCTTTTTATCTCCTGCAAAGATTTCTGCCATTGTCAATATGTGATTTATTTATTCTGCTAAACCCAATGGCAAAAATCTCTGCAGTAGAAAAGGAAACTATAAGGGGTGAAGAGTGTTCTCTTTGGAAGACACACATTCAGAGCAATTTACAGAGGCCTGGTGTATATTAACAAGTGAAGACATGTGAAGAAGAAAATCTTTACAGGTTCTAGCTAATCTGCTCTACACATGTTTTCCTGTGTAATGAGATTTTTCAATAACAAAAGGCTTGGCAAAAGGCCTCCTCTCTGACTTCAAGTCCATGCTGCAGTCTCATGTGAATATATGTTTGTTGATATTTAAGTGCATATATTTTTTAAAAATATAAAATATAAATATTACCTGCCACAGTTTCAGAAATTCAGAAATTATTATAAAACTTTCAGAAATTATTTAATTCAACTTTTTAACCCAACTGTATTGTTACAGGCTGCTGCAATTATAAGTGATCACAGGGGTTTCTTATGAGAAGTATGAGACAACATGAATAATAAATAGTGCTTATTGCCCTGACTCTAATAAACAATTCCTCTATTTTTGTATTTCAGTCATGATATTGACATATCGACAACTACATCATTCTAATGTCTTTCTTTGTTCATTTCTGAAGCTTCCCTTGGCAAACCCTCTCACAAACATCAACAAAAATTAAAACCAAATCCAAGAAAATGCACTAAAGCAAATTTTTTTAGAAATTCATAGTTCAAACTGAAAGATCAAATGTTCATTTTGAAGAAACTGGGTTGGAAATGTGTGATGCGTTTGCCCTTGGCTGGCAGCCAACTTACACACACCCGCTACCCCTCCCACCTGAGGATAGGGGAGAGAATTAAAGGGGTAAAGGGAAAAAATGACTCATGGGTTGAGATAAGAACAATTTAATAACTAATCTACAATAATATTGAAAATAATACTATGTGCAAATATACGAATGAGTGATACACAGTGATACTGCCCCCCCACCTGATGAGCAAGGCTCAGCCTGTTCCTGGCTAACAATCGTGGAGCAGGGAGATAACAGTCCAAGCGTCCCAGACTGAGAGCTGACCCGGGGGGGAAGAGAAGGCTTTGGGAGAGTGATCACTCGGAGTGACATGATCCGAAGCAAGATGGGACCCGGAAAAAAAAGGGCCGAGCTTCCAGAGGGTCCTTACCTATATACTGGGCATAATGCGTTTGTTATGCAATAGATTATTGGCCACTTTGGGTCTCAGTCCCAAACGTAAGATCAAATCCTGGGCTAGTAACTGGGGCTGCACTCCTTCCCAGCTTCTCCTGTTTGCAGACAGCCAGAGAAGCTGAAGGACCTTGGTAGCCGCATAAACATCACTTTTTATCAGCTTTCTTCTGAGCACAAATCCAAAACACAGCCTCTTGCTAGCTACTATGAAGAAAGTTAACTCTGTCTCAGCTTAACCCGGGACAAAATGGCTTTCTAAAATTTTCAGGATGTCATAACAGGCAGACACACGTGAGTTATATAAAAGTATGGACCAAAACAGAACTGAAAGTACTCCATCATTTTGGGTGACAATACAGTGCTTAGTATTCCTCTAGGCCCCAAATCCACTTGGATTTTGGCAGGACACTCAGAGTCCGGAATGCTGATGACTTACAATGATGCAAAGGATTCAGTATTAACATGAGATGGCAAAATATTCTGGAGATATTCTCTTTCACCTCATTGCTTAAATGGATATCAAAAGTTGATTCTTGGTCTTCTATATCACATATGTGTTTCAGATTTATTTACTTATTTATTTTTGCTTATCAAAGCGGTGTTTAAGACTTTGATTTAAGCCTATTCCTTTGAATTTTATTGTAGTGCTTACTCACACCATCTGGTGATCAAAAAGCTAACACTTTTTCCCTCACTTCTAGATCTAGAGCTAGAGAGGTTTATTTTACTTACCCTACTCAACTGTCACCAAATTTAAATTATCGTCCACTTAGACCTATTACCACAGCATATACATCAGATCATTAACAATTCATTGTAGAGTCAATTAACATTGACATCTAATAATGCCTCTATATAGTAATTGCATTTGCATTATATCCTATGGGACACACATGTCCAATTTGAAGAGCATGCTTAGTAGCTCTGCTGAAGGAAAAGTAATTTGCTGCCTTTATATCTTTTTTCTGTTTTTCTTTTTTTTTTTTTTTTTTTTTGTTTAAATCAAAGTAAGAACAATTGGAAACGAATTATTGCTTTACAATTTTAGGCTCATACCACTGATAACAGGTTTCAAAGAGTGCAATTTAGATGCTAACTTCCACAAAGCAGAAACTGTGAAGGTTAAAATTGACAGCAATCTATCTTTCACTTTACTTCTTTTTGAGGATAATTGATTTTGATTTGGGATCTTACAGGAGCATTGACCATAACTGACCCTATGAATTGTTCAGACCACCTGGAATATTCTCCTTTGACCTCTTAAAAACAGGAATTTCCCTGTCCAAAATCTTTTATTCCTGCAGAACCAGCATTCAGTTACAACAGTGGAGTTAAGCCACTGCTCACACAAACTGAATCTGAAGTGTCTCCTGGTCTATTTTTCAGTCATGTGGAAGGAGAAAACTCAGGTACAGTGGATCTTGTCTTCTTGATCTAGTCTCTCTTCTGGGTACCCAAGACTCCTCCTCAGTGAAGAGGATGAATATGGAGACAGCTGTGTTCTTGGTTCTTGACATAATATGGAGGCAGAACACTAGGGACAGGAGCCAGTAGTTTTGGAACATGAGCATAAAAAAAACCCATACTTATCTGTTATGTATTTATACCTCTTTGTTTATTTGTTTGAGAATATACCAGTTCATACAAGAGTTCTGTTTCATAGTGTTTGCAGAGGATAGGTAAAAAAAAAAAAAAAAAAAAAAAATTTCAGAAAGCGATTCTTCAGTTGAATTCTTGTTTGGTGACAACTCTTGAAAACTCGCTACCTGTATCTGGACTTTTAGTTGGTGGCAACTGACAATGTACTCTAAAACATACATTAGCCTAGCACCTCCACTCAAATTCTAAATCTATTCTGCTAATTCTTGCACAATTACCTAAAAAAGTGCTATTCCTAGATCTCTTACATGAAAAAGTCTTAATTGCAGACAAATAGAGAAAAGACTAGGTTGCATGGATGTCCTGAATACTTTACAGTTAGCAACTTAACATTCTTCCTCAGCAAGGCTGGGGTATCATGGCCTATTGTACTGGGTTTGACTGGGGTAGAGATAATTTTCTTCATAGTAGCTCACATGGTGCTATGTTTCAGATTGTTGATGAAAACAGTGTTGATTAGTACAGGGATGTTTTAGTTGCTGCTCAACAATGCTAACACAACTGTGATGGGGTGCGCTCCCTCCCACCCTCCAATCTGACCTTTTTCTCCCGCAACCCACTTCAAGTGATAATGACCAGTGGAGGCTGTAATGGATGTGTCTGGTCATGATGATTGCAGCCCGCTCAGAGGAGATTCAGGGGAGACAAACACAACAGTTAAGGGTTATCTTATACATCTTTCTCAACAGCTGTGGGCTTGCTGAGCAGAACAGAACAGAAATATGTCTAGTATGCAAATGACTATAAGTCAGTCGTCTTACTCCATAAATAGTGGACAGCCCAGGACCCATTGAACACTCCTGCATGGCAGTGGGCTGCATGTCAGGGTAACCCCTTGAGGAGGGGCGCTTCTCAAGGTTACTCTTCGAGGCTGAGAGATTCCTTGCCACAACAGATTCTTGGTAAGTGATTAATAGCATGCTAAACTGTGAAATCTTAGCTATGTGATATAAAGCATTGACTGCGCATACATAATCCTTTAGACATAAACTGTTGACCAAGTCTGGGACTAGGACTGGATCCAGCTGTACTTAGACTCCTCTGTGAGAAGGAGTTTAGAGAGCAAGGGAGCCCACTCCAAACCTCATAACTCAACAGGAGGGTCTCCCTGACAGTTTTGCCTGACCCTGTCCTATATGCAGCAAATAATCAAGTACACCTCACCATCAAATCCTGTTAAATTACTGTCTCATTACGTTTGAACTTTGATAATTCACTGCTTCATATCAATAAAATATATTGCTGCTTCTCTCTTGCAAATGAAGTACATAACCCACTCTGACTCCTCACATGACAACAGTGCCAAAGTCTTTCCTTTTTTTCATACGGTTCCACCAACAAGTTGGCTGAGGGTACACAAGAAGTTGGGAGGGGACACAACTGAGACAGCTGACCTCAAGTGGCCAAAGGGATATCCCATACCATGTGACATCATTCTCAGAAATAAAATCTGGGGTAAAGAAAGAGGAAAGGGTGATGTTCTGAGTTATGGTGTTTGTCTTCCCAAGTAACCACTAGGCATGATGAAGCCCTGCTTTTCTGGAGATGGCTGAACACCTTCCTGCCAATGGGAAGTAGTGAATTAATTCTTTGTTTTGCTTTACTTTTGCACACAGATTTTTCTTTACCTATCAAACTGATTTTATCTCAGCCCGTGAGTTTCCTCACTTTTATCTTTCTACTTCTCTCCCCCATTCCATTACAGGAGAGTGACTGAGGGTCTGTCTGATGTCTGCCTCCTAACTGGGGTTAAACCACAACATGTATTCTTTAGTGAAGAAAACATGTGAGGACTGCAGAGATTGTTTTCCCCATTTTGTTCATAATAACAGAGATTTTTTATGTCAGTAAGATCCAGCCTTAGAAACTGCAGAGGCGTGAAACAGATTTGGGAACTGAACTTTGGGCTGCCTCTCATTACCCAGCAGCAGTTACTGGAGGACCTCCCCTGTAGGAGAAAGACTGCCACTGTCTCATAAGTCTCGATAACTTTAATTTCCAACTGCAGCAAGGGTAACAGTACGATTTTTTAGTTTGGGATCCTAGCAAGGGCAAGAAGATTAGTTGTTTGGGCTGTTCCTTGGTTGAACAATTTTGTTCTGTCTCCTACAGAATAAGCAGTTGGATTAATAGAAATGTCCATGGACAATATTTGATCTGCTGGCAGCAGCTAGAATATGCTGACTTACTTTACATAACTTCTTCACTTATAATATGTACTATAAGTATTATACTTCATATATGTTGCTCCTGAAAGACCTGATCCATTACAATGTTTCTCAAATGCATTGACATCATTGGTTTTCCTGCATAACTGCCAGAACCACTTATTCTTTTCAACGTGATTGCCGGGGGAAAAGACAATCATAGTGTTATTGATTTCATTAGTCTTTAACAGAATAGCATTGCACCCATTCAAAAAATAAAATACATAAACCACTTTGGAAAAAGGATAAGACCTGTGGTCTCCCAAATAGCTGTGTCAATCCCAAATTATGACATACGTCTCTTCTCTTTCTGTATTGGGGTGTATTGGGAGGGTGAAGTAGAGAGTGTCTCCACAAAAAATCTGTGCTGATAACACACTCCAGGGTGACAGTAGATGTGGACTGGAATCTCCTGAGTCGGGGACAGGCAATGAATATGGGTTTCTCACCTCCTCTGTGATTGCTCCAGTGATTAAGGAATTATATAAAAGAGGCTGCAGTTCTTAGGAAGTCACTTTTGTATTGGAAAAGTAAACAATGAGCTTTACCCAACTATTGGCAAGAGTGTTTTTAAATGTTTACTGAGTGGATAACGTTCACCTAATTTACTGGATGGTGTTGAACCCACTGTGAGGGGTTTACCTAGCCACAATACATGAGGTCTGAGTGACTAAAAGCCAAGCATTTTGATTTAGGGTTTTCAAATCCTGAATCCCAGATGGATTTAGCTTTCAATCTCAATAAATTTAAATGTTCAAATGTAAAATGCAGAGAATATCTTATTTTTCCATTCATCTTCCATTTCCCTCTCTCAGTTCAGATTCAGAGAGATTGTTGGTGCTGTTTCTAAAGAATTTACAATTCTTCTGGACAGTTTCTGTGCTTTGGAGATCTGATATCAATTAATAGTCTTGATACTATAACAAAACTAATAAACATAGAATCATCGAATCATCGAATCATCAAATCACAGATGGTTTGGGTTGGAAA
>NW_010125466.1:33193-56344 GCF_000699245.1 Pterocles gutturalis
CTGGGCAACCTGTTCCAGTGTCTCACCACCCTCACAGTAAAAAATTTCTTCCTAATGTCTAGTCTAAATCTACCCTCTTTTAGCTTATACCCGTTACCCCTTGTCCTCTCACTACACTCCCTGATAAAGAGTGCCTCCCCATCTTTCCTGTAGGCCCCCTTCATGTACTAGAAGGCTGCTATTAAGTCTCCTCGGAGTCTTCTTTTCTCCAGGCTGAACAACCCCAACTCTTTCAGCGTGTCCTCATAGGGGAGGTGCTCCAGCCCTCTGACCATTTTTGTGGCCTTTCTCTGGGCTCTATCCAGTAGGTCCAGGTCTTTTCTATGTTGGGGGCCCCACAACTGAACACCATACTCCAGGTGGGGTCTCACAAGAGCAGAGTAGAGGGGGAGAATCACCTCCTTCGATCTGCTGCTAATGCTTCTTTTGATGCAGCCCAGGACATGGTTTGCTTTCTGGGCTGCAAGCACACACTGCCAGCTCATGTTCAGCTTCTCATCCACCAATACCCCCAAGTCCTTCTCCTCAGGGCTGCTCTCAAGCCATTCTCCACCCAGCCTGTATTTTTGCTTCGGATTGCCCCGACCCATGTGCAGGACCTTGCACTTGGCCTTGTTGAACTTCATGGGGTTTGCATGGGCCCATCTCTCAAGCCTGTCAAGGTCCCTCTGGATGGCATCCCTTCCCTCCAGCGTGTCCACCACACCACACAGCTTGGTGTCATCAGCAAAATGGTTATTTCCAAAACAACTATCATACACTTTTGCCTTGAATTATTTTTGAACTCAGAAAAAAGACAGAGTGTAAACAAAAAATACAGTGTAAATACAAAGATCTCTGAGGACAAGTTAATGATCTTTGAAGACCTGTAAGAGCATGAGAGAAGGTATGGAAGCAATGATTTTCAAAAAAATCCCTATTGCTTTTTCTTTGGGACCCTGATTTTTCTCTCCTCTCTGTAGGCCTTGTTTCAGCAAACAACTTGAAAATTCTGAGCATGGGAGCCAATCAAGATACAGTGATCTATATGGAAACAAAGAAGATATTAGATTTATTTACATAGTTTTATATGTTAATATCACCAGTACGTGAAATGAAAATTCACCTCCTATATTGCTGCTGGGAAAGGAACAGGATAAATTGGTCATGTTGAATCTTAACCTAAGGTAAATTTCCTATTGTATAAGTTAAGCTGTATAGATTTCTTGTCATTTGATTGAGACAGTTCCATTTTTATTTTAAAATGAAGCTATGAACATTTTTCTAGTCCTTTGCAGAATTCTAATCCACATAGGTGACACATTTCCCTTTTTGGTGGCCCATAATGTACTTTGACTAATATGTTCTTTCTAGAATTACAACCTGTAAAAATTTACAAACCATATAATCCTGCCTGTATGGTTTACCTCTACAGCATCATAGTATGAAGCAGATAGATAGAAATCTGCCTTGACCAACTGGTTAAAGAGATTTGCAGTACTGCTAGAGCACTGCAGTGACACCAAGCAGCTTAACTGCATGGACATAACCCAGCTCACCTCTCCCTCTTAAAATGCAGGGATATATGTACTCATTCTTTTTCACTGTTAGATAATTTTCAGACTCTGGACATTAGGAAAGAGAAATACAACTTTCGGAATGGATATTAAGAAAAAAATAAAGCAAAACAGAATGAATTAAACTCAATATTCCCTGATTATTAATTATATTTAACTTCTTAAATATATAGGATTCACCTTTTTTAATTTAATCTTTCTGCTTTTTACCTTCAACCAAATGAAAGAGCATACTTCAGAAAAATATATTTTTTTTAAATTTCGTGATCATGCATATATAATAAAGAATAACAAGTCAAGAGACTGAGCATAGGAACAGGTTGCCCAGACATGTTCCAGAGTCTCCATGCATGGAAATATTCAAAAGCCATTTGGACATGATCCTGGGTGGATTGTTCTAGTGGCCCTGGTTGAGAAGAGGGGCTGGACCAGGCAACCTCCAGAAGTCCCTTCCAACCTCAACTATTCTGTGATTCTATGATAGAAATTAAATACTAATTATGTTTTTCTCATATGACAGACAATAGTGCTCTTTCTGCATGTGGCACTGATATTTCCTTTCTTCAGGTGTGCGAGGTTCTTATTCTTAGTAAAATAAATGATTTCTAATACTCATAACAATGAACTTTGATCTAATTAGATAACCTTTGCTCCAAGTAATTACACAGCAACAAGAAGAACACTGTGCGTGTTTTAAATGGCACGTATCCCTCATAAAGTGTTGTCCTTAATTACATACAGAATGACAGAGAATATAGATAATGTAGTGAAATTGGCCTATTTTCTCTGGGATTACTTTCCTAGCTGCAGACATTAAAAAAAAAAAAGAAAATATATTTTTTCCAAAGTCTTTAATACTTATGTTTCACTTTTTTCAAAGCTAGATTAGGGGCATTGTCCCCATGTCTGAGAACAGTAAAGGTGAATGACATACATTATCTTTTCGTATTTAGCTTTGTTAGTTACAGACAAATTCAGCATGTTCTTCATTTCTGATTCTGATTATTCCCAGAAGCTATTAATTTTTCTCTTTTGTTGGCTCCAGAAGCAGATCAATTTCTGAGTATGACAGTGATTTCTGTCTGCCCTTATATGTGTATACACATACTGAAGAACTATTAAGGTTTTCTCTCTTCCACTTAAGTAAATTAAGTAATTTTTTTGTTTTTATAATGGATTCTGAAATAACTCAGTTAATTTCAAAAAAACTTTGAGACATCTCGATTACAGTGTGTGAGGAGAAATGTACTCTTAAACAGAGGAAAACATAATGTAAGCAAAATGATGGAAGCTGCAGTTGAACACATTTAAATTTGCAATTATGACAATATTTAAACAGTGAGAATGATTTATCAGAGAGGCAAAAGATGCAGATGTAGTAACATAATTGATAGACAGGCTGATTCAGAATTAGAAAACCAGACCAGCAAAGTCACTTGATTTTAGTGAAAATCCGCCCGCACTGATATAGCATGTGAAGATTCACTGTGGTGAAGCTACAGGTCTTTAAGTGTCCTCCTGAAAGAGCCCAAAGGCCAAAGGGAAAGGATAGATTCTCTAGTTGTTTCTGTGTTTCAATAAAAAGTATTGAACTTTCCAGAAACATGCTTGTTCCCCCTACTTCAAACAGGGAAGTATGCCTGACTGGTGAGGGTTATGGAGCTGCAAGAAAATGCCTTGCTATGGAGTCCCAGAAGCATTGCACTGCTGAGCCCATACGTGTGATGAAGTATCATTTGCACTGCTTCAGATATACCATTTCATCTACCTGTACTGTTCAATACAACAGAAATTGGATAACATTAAAAAGCCAGCTAAATTTCCAACATCCACATCAGATATTGGCCTTAAAATCTAAAAGTTCTCTGTCAGGGAGTAGATGGAAGTAGGCACTGAAAATTGCTTTGCTTTAGATTGCCTGATTTCTATAGTGAACAGATGTTTAATTTCTATTAACATTATTTCAGCTATTAAATTACAGAAACATGATCCTTCATCTCATCTTCCAAGGGCACTCACTACCTGCGCAATGAAGTAATCCCCTTCGGTCTTTATACTTAAGCAAAGAACAATGACCTTTACTGAGTATCAGTGCTATTCATTAACAACAAAGAGGATTCAAAGCAAGGTCATATTCTTAATGTGTTTTCAATGGAAAATATTTTCTGACTTTTTTGAGGAATCTACAGTCTTCATAATATTTTGGAGTGTGACAACAGCTAATAAAACTGTTGACTTGAATACAATAAATTACTAGAATATAGATAATCAATTGGCATCTCAGAGTTTTACCAAAACACTCAACTTCTATTCTTACATTAAAGGAAACACTCAATTTATATTCTATGAATATAAAACACAAAAATTTTGTTCCAGTCTAAAAATTAAATTCACCCTTGTAAAGGAGGAATGCAACAGTGTCTGTTCTTTCTGAAAAATAAAATACAACATTACTAAACTGACCTGAAATGGTGATTTCAGAGCACTGAACTGGGAGAGGCATGGTGCAACTACACAGAAATGGAATACAAATTCCTTTTTCTCTGTTCTTTTTTCACTTCTGATTAAAATTATTTTATTGTTTTATGTGTGGCTTGTTTTCAAACCATATCTCATTTACCTTTCTTTCCTGGTATCCTATTTTGATAAATAGTATCCTATTTTGATAAATATATATCTAACTTTGAAATATGTATTACTTATATCTGTTACAAATACATTGGAGACTATTGATTCCTGACAGCAATTGCACTCTTAATAAAAGGATAGCTCTTAAGCAAAAATATACGTCTGCTTAGGGTCCTCAAGAACATATATATACATATATATGTAAATATATGTAACTTCATACAGCTGGCAAAGTCGTATCTTGTTCTTGTGCAAGTAATTGATATTCTTTGGGTTTAGAGCCACTGGATATATTCTCAACATAGTTCATATTATTCACATTCATGAACTGCTGTAATTTATAGGAAAAAAATACATACATATGTTTCTCTGCAATGTCAGTTAAATAGAAATACATGTTAATAGTAGGGAATTGACACATCTTCCTTTACTGCGGTGGAAGTGGCATCTGTAGAACATCTCAATCTCAAATTGCTCCTAGTAAATTTAATATTTTTATTATTATTTCTAAGAAATAATTTTGAAGTTCTTAACCTGTCATTTGACAACATAACTTGAATATGCATTGCTGTATAAGATTCTTTATGTGTAAAATTCCTATCAAATGTTCTTGATACTGTTGAGTGAAATGAAGATTTTACATAACATTCAGGAACAAATCCACGCTCTAAAATTGGACGCAAGCTGCAAAGCCAGGATTTGACAGAATTGTTCATAGTTGCCCAAGAGAAAATAATATGGCACGTTTAAGTCTTAAAGCACCCTCACAATACCTAAAATATGTTTTATACATACATTCTAAGCATAAATTAATGCTGTAAGTCCAAATGCTGAGATATTGGGGGATTTATTGTTTTTTTCTTCTGTTTTCTTCTGCAGATACTTCTGTTGTGGAACAATCTAATTCTCACCACTGCCTACCCAGTTTAAAGTGCAGATTTTTGTTGTTAGACTGGTGAATATTACTATTTGTGTTTCAGTTTGCTGTCTTTAAAACAGAGGTAAAATTATCACTTTTCACATAAAGGTATAGTTATAGTTGCCAATACAAAGAATCAGACTCAGATACAACTCTTACAGTATTGAACGTTAGGGTAATCATTGATCTGTCTACAGATGGCTTCCATAAAGTTGTTGAAAACAGTGGTTTTTCCCATTAGTATTTTCTTCAATTAATCTAAAACAAAAGATAAAAAAAAAAATCTGCTCAAGTGATAAAATTTTATTTTAACCTTTTTTTTGTGACATCACTTTTTATTTTCTTTGTAATAGACAGGGTCATTATCAGTAATTATTTCCACACAGTAATTTAGAATAAGGAATATTGTAAACAAATTAAGCCTAATGCTAAAATCCTTCTATTCTACAGTATTTATTGCAATAGAAAGTTGATAAAAATGAGAAACAGAAGAAAAACGGTATAATATTTCTGAGAAATGAAAAAGTTTATACACATACATACACATACACATATATATGTATATACACATCTACATAGCCATGGATAATATAATTTTTCTAGCTATTTGGCCCCCACACTTTTACCTGGTCTGAATCCCTACTGAAGTTTGTTTTGGTTTTTTTTCATTGAATATTCCTTTTGATTATATAAAGCAAAACAAAGAAAAACACCTTGTAGACTAATACACACAATCTTGGTTATTATGATGAAGCAAATAATATTTACAAATCAAGTAATCCTTACTTTGTTTCCAATAGCATGTTTACTGCTTCCAGTAGCCTTTGAGTAGTCTGACTTAATTAATTGGATGCTAGTATCTGCATATCTGAATACAAATAAGCAATGTTTTGTATAATTTAGAAGTCAAATGATCAAAACAAACTGTCTGCTTTTTGTGACAGATGTTATTTTGCACTGTTATTAATAAGCGGTATATTGTGCGTAATATGAAATTGCATTTCTTCTTCATTAGGAGTTGACCTATATCTTGCATTGAAAGACAGATCTATTGTAAACTGCGGAGAAGAAGCTGGGAACAAAAAATAGAATTGAAATATGAACTTTCTTTCTAATAGACATGTCATTTTTTGTCAGAAAAACAGTACTTAGTCATTAATTTTCCCACTACTCAAAACAAAAAGGTGTAATTTCTTCATTAAGTGTATGCTTAATTGAAAGATTCCTGATTCAACTGCATTATAATATACTCAAGACTCCAGTGAATTTCCTGAAACATACTGAATTATTTCAGGTTCACTACTCAAAAACAAAGGGTCATGAATGATTACTAAATGGTGCTTAAACCATGTAGATGAATAATTATAGAGAAAGCAGACTAATTTGAATTATTTGCTTGAAAAGTTTAAGTACTTGTTATAATTGCTGAAAATTTTACATCATTTACTACTGGAAGTTGTCTGTAATACAATGAACTTTTTTAAAATATCTCTCCAAATATACCACTTGATTCTTCTCTTTCCATATCACAAGGGTTATTGAGGTGTTGCAAACCATGGAAGCACTTGAGAATGGTCACATGGAGATTAAGGCTTCTCCCTCCAAAAAGGTGACAGGATGGAACAAACCACTTTAGCCTTCCAGCATTAGAAATAGTTGGTATCTGATTCAAAATATCAGAGTATTAGCCTTTTAAAAATTGCAGAAATAGGATTTTCAACAGTTTTTTGCTGTGTGCATTAGAACTGTCATGTACTTACACTTTCCTAGCCTTTTATATACCACTAAATCACTGATCCCAGATTTGTTTGATGTCTGGGGCAAATGAAAAGACATGTATTCAAAGGAAAGAGTAAATGTATAGGTAGAAAAACTGTCTTTTTAGCCTGTAGCAATATTGCCTACCCTAAACCTAAAAAAAACAGAAGATGCTAAGTGGTAAGAGTGGATAAGCATTGGAACTGCTACACAGAGAGTTCCTTCATATGCTGCAAGTTCTTTTAAAAAATACTGATTTTGTATTGATTTGTTTTATTGCAAGTAAAACAGTCTCGTTTCAATAATTTTTACTTAATTTATCACTGATTAAGGCAAACTTCGATCACTGATTTAGCTAATCGGAAAGAAGAAAACATACATAATTAAACAAGCATTTAGTGAAGTACCTTTCCTCCCCATTTCCCAGGCTTAACTAAAGGCAAACAACTTTCCTACATCCTTCCTAGTTTCAGTTCCCCTTGTTTGCACTGTGCCTTATGCTCAGCCAAGCCAATTCCTTTGGCAAGGTGACAGGAGTGCGGGAAGTTTACACGTCAGTGCGTTAACAGATTCTGCCACTCCTTGCTTTTTAAACATTTTGCATTGCTATTCCTGGGTGCTTTCTCATTTCCCTCTGCCCTGGTACAGGCTGGTTATAGGCTGCATTCCCTCAGGGGTGTCCCTGCCACAACTTGCATCCCCCATAGTGGCAGTCCCTCAGAGATGCACCTGCTTTGGTAGAAAGCACCTCCTTGCAAGAGCCTCCAACCATGTCCCCAACAATATCTCTCTTCATGTGCTTCCCTTTCCATGGGTGACTCCTCACTGTGCCTGCAAACATGTCTCTGCATTTCCTCCATGTTTCCATCACATATCTTCTTGTTCTTTTGTTTCTCCCCATGTCTCCCTCTGTGTTTTCTCTGCATCTCCCCCGCCCATTTCTCCTTGCACAGCAGCTGCTGCTCTCTCATCACTGCCTGAGCAGAGGTGCTGTGGACTCCCCCAGCTGCAGCATTTTTGGGGTGTGATGGGCTGTTTGCATCAGTGTCAGCTCTAGCTGGAACCAGCTGTGCCCGGGACAGGGCAGGTCATGGCCACCTCCCATACCTTTCAGACACCCTGACAGACCCCTGCCACCCAAAGATTGCTGGATGTGCCTGACACATCTTCCTAGAAGATTTTCTTTCTGGATTATTTTTTTTTCTTATATTACAGAAGTGAGAAAATATTGAAAGACTAATTTACAGATGGTCTTTTGTGACAATTCCACTGTACAACATCCTGAAATAAATGTTTTTGTAACTGACTGTAGTGGGTTGACCTTGTCTAGCCACAGGATTCACACCAAACCCCTCTATCATTCCCCCTCCTCAACAGGACAGCGGGAGAAAATATGACAAAAACCTTGTGGGTTGAGATAAGGACAGGAAGATCACTTACCAATTACCATCATCTGCAAAAAAGACTTGACTCAGGAAAATCAATTTAATTTATTGCTCATAAAACACAGTAGGAAAATGAGAAATAAGAACAAATCTAAAAAAATCTTCCTCCTACCCCTCCCTTCTTCCCAGGCTTAACTTCCTTCCTAACTCTTCTACCTCCTCCTCCTGAGCAGTGCAGTGGGATGTGCATGGGTATTGCAGTCAGTCCATAACACTTTGTCTGTTGCTCCTTCCTCCTCACGCTCTTCTCTTGCTCCCAGACGGGATCTCTCCCACGGGAGACAGTCCTTCATGAATGTCTATGTGGGTCCTTCTCACAGGCTGCAGTTCTTCACAAATTGTTCCCAAAGGGGTCCTTTCTACAGGGTGCAGTCCTTCAGGAATGGACTGCTCCAGGGAGGGTTCCCCATGGGGTCACAGGCCCTGACAGAAAACCTGCTCCTGCATGTGCTGCTCTCCACAGGGCTGCAACTCCTGCCAGGAGCCTGCTCCAGCACGGGCCCTCCACAGGCTGCAGCTTCCTTCAGGACCATTCACCTGCTCTGACGTGGGGTCCTCCATGGGCTGCAGGGTGGATATCTGCTCCAACATGGGACCTCCATGGGCTGTGGGGAGACAACCTGCATCAACATGATCTTCACCACGGCCTTCAGGGGAACGTCTGCTTCAGCTCCTGGAGCACCTCCTCTCCCTCCTTCTTCACAGACCTTGGTACCTGCACTGAAGTTTCTCTCACACTTTGTACCTTCTCTCTCGGCTGCTGTTGTGCAACATTTTTTTATCCTTTCTTAAATATGTTATCACAGAAGCACTACCAACACCTCTGACAGGCTCACCTTTGGCCAGCGGCAGGGCTGTCTTGGAAGCATTTGGAACTGGCTCTGTCTGAAATGGGAGCAGCGTTGGCATCTTCTCACAGAAGCTGCTCCTGCAGCCCCACGTCTACCAAAACCTGCCACCCAATACACTGATTATACCAACCAAGTAATTCTGTATCTAAATACGTAGACAGTGTTGTGAGATATAACAACAAAAATTAAAGGAAAGACTTCAAGCATTTTTTCAGGTTTTGGAACTGGCTCTGTCTGAAATGGGAGCAGCGTTGGCATCTTCTCACAGAAGCTGCTCCTGCAGCCCCACGTCTACCAAAACCTGCCACCCAATACACTGATTATACCAACCAAGTAATTCTGTATCTAAATACGTAGACAGTGTTGTGAGATATAACAACAAAAATTAAAGGAAAGACTTCAAGCATTTTTTCAGGTTCTATTTACTTTTTTTCTTCAGTTCTAGTAGCTTTCATTATGTTTTTAATACTATGCGGGAGTTAGAAAGCCCCTCTCAGAGAACCATCTTTGCCTACATGGAAACTAGTGACAAGTGCAAAACTGAACTGCATACCATTGCTGCTGCTACTTAACGGGTTTACAGTATATATAATCAATCATTTGCACTAGTGTCACCCAGAAAGCAAAGACAAGATGCAGACTGGATAATGATAATTTTCATTAGTCAAAGGTTCGGTCATATTTCCCTGTAGAATTATAAAGTTTCTAAGTGAAGGAAGTATTCCTATTTTCAAAATACAATTTTTTATCACGTTCATATAAATTCATTTATTTTTGTGAAAGGAGATGAAAGGCTGTAGAAAGTAGCAAATGTGAGTAATGATGGAAATAACCAGTACCAGAGAAAGAACAATATATTTCATAATTCAGAAATCCTGTGGTCTAGGACCTCATTTAGTCACAACAAGATATTAACGTCCTTCATCTACTTTTAGAATTTTAACTTAAAATTTAAGACATTCTCCACAGATAAACATTTTTTCAAATGCTACACCAAAATCAATAATGAAAACAAACAATGCCAATCTTCTTCCTTTCAGACATTAAAGTAAGCTTATATTATAACCACAGAAACAAAAGGTTGTTTTTCAAAGGAGGGGATTTTATTTAGCTATTATTTTTCTAAAACCTATGGCTAATTAAATAAAACTCATACGTTTTTTTCTGTGGCTATAAACCACTTTAAAAATACAAGAGTAGGTAAAGAAGTCACACTAGAAAGAAAAATGAGCAATAATTGAGAAATTGTTTCTACCTCAAAACTTTCTTAAATAAAAAAATTAGCTGGGCAACCTTACCCTCTCTTCCCTCCCACTTCTGAATGTATCTGCCCACTTAATATTTTAAAAACTTACTATAAGAGATGGGTCACTGCTTTTACTAGGCATTCTGCCAATTTGAGGATACATGCTTTCAGTCTGTCTCCCTCATCAACTCTCGAGCCCCTTCAGCGGTTCATCACTAACTTAGCCATCTGTTACCACTGGAGGAAAAATCCCAAAGTGGCTAATTTTCCAGTCTAATCACTATTTGAAAAGAAAATAAAACCAATCAAACAAAAAAAAAACCACCACTTTTTTTTCTTTTTCCCTGCATATTTTTTTTAGTTGTATCTTAGCTTTTGCCAGTACTGCAGGAGATTTTTCTCTGTATTGTGCAGTAAGTCAAGTAACCCAATCACCTCTAGCTGAACGTTGTAATGCTGATTTTTTTTTTTTTTTTTTTTTACAATAAAATGATGAATTGCATATATTGGTCCATTTATTCAAAATGTGATTTTCTTAGGATTTGTAGGTGAACATATAGGAGAAAATGCAACCTAGTGATTTTTCTTTTAAGCAAGAGTAGTGTTTGCTACTTACCTAAAATATTAATGAGTACTGACAATAATAAGGAAAAAAGATCCATCAGCATTACTGAAGTTTTATGGGAGTCGTGTCAAATATAGACCACAGCCTTTTATTTTAAAGCAATTTTAAAATATGTGTCAAAGTACTAGGGTTTTGTAAGCATATTTGAATGGGAGTCAGCACTCAAGACTTTTGGACAATCACGTCCCACATATGATTCAATTAGAGATTAAAACTGTCTATATACAGAAGAACTACAGCATGTGTAAAAGCTTGCCATGTCTTTGGATTTTAGAAATTATTCCTGGAAGTGCCACTTAAAAGATTGATCTGTTCTGGATCTTTTGCTTAGGCTACCAATTAGGGTCCTGACTTTTTATCAGATGAGAGCGTGATTTTGTACAGTATGAATCATCCCTCAGGAGAGGGATGGAGTTCATCAGTTCTGTACAGAGACTAAGCAGTAGATAAATAGCAGAAACTTTTGGTTTAACGGCTTTCCACTGACCTGCATGGGATTCAAATGAATAATTTAGCGGAAAATATTCAGGACACCACATTTCAAATATTCATTGCAGTTCTGAAGAAGAGATTGTCTCAGTCGCATTCAGACTTATTCCTTCATATCTGCAAAAGTGTTTACCACTATTTTTTTTTTCTACCAATGAAAATTTGATTTAGCAAAAACAAATATGTTGTCATAAAGCAAGTTCATCTGATATGGTATTTTTGAACATTACTGTCAATCTAAATGTACTACTTTAATCCTACTAGTGAATTTTTAAAAAAAACAACATCTATTTGTAACATTTGATGTTGCAATTCTAAAAAAAAAGGGAATGTGGCCACTAGTACCTGCTTCCTCTATAAAGGAAGGTACTCCTAGGTACTCCTCTATATAAGAGGAAATACAAGCATACTATTGAATATTGTGGTCCATCAGATTTTACTAATGGATTTATGAAGCCTAAGAATAAAGTATTTAAAACATGAAGTCTTGGAAGCAGGAAAGGTTAAAAGGCAGACATCTTAATAAATAAATTACTGTGTAACCATACTGAAAAAATATTGTAAGTAGGTTTTTGACTTTTTTCCTGTTTAATTTAACTGCCGACCCCCTTGACTCTATGTGCAATAGATGATAAAACACTCTGTATGAAAAAAAATATAAGCTAAAATAATGCCCTCTAAACTGAAGCCTTTTCAGTCTCTAAAAGTCTACATTGCACATTACAGCCTATTCAAAACATCACACTTGAAAACAGCTAAATTTTACCTCTTTTGAGATCAAATTCCCTGAACTGTATTTTTACTGTGACTACTAGAAACCTGCAATTTGAAGCGCTTGCACTGCATCTTAGAATGATTGTTATGGTATTACCAAAGAGACAGGAGATCCTTAATGTATGCAGTACAATAAAATCTTTGCAAAAAAACCTGAATGTCTTCTATGTCCATCTGCAAGAAAGTCAAATTGCATATGAAAGATGATACCTATGTGTGGAACTCTCTTTTCCTGAAAATCCTTAATTATTTTCCAGAAGAGTGTCATGAGAACTTATGTAATGTAACATACTAGTTATTTCCAGCATGGTTTGTATGGATTGATAAGCTTCTTTTCTTCATTAAAAATCTTTTCAAAGCATTATTTTTATTCAGGAATATTTACTTTCAGTACTTCAGAACACTAAAACTGCAAGAAATTTCTACAGGCAAATACCATCTAATCAGAAGAGTATTGTCTCCCCATCAGTATCATAAAGGCAATGTAGCCCTTGTATAATCTCAAAATGATCTGAATGCATCTGTACTGTTCCTTGGTAATGGAAATTGACATCAGCTCAGTGATGTTAGAGCAATTCATATGAATTGTGAAAAATTGTTCACCTTACAAATGGAGAAAAAAAAAGTTCTCCAAAAAGTATGTTTGAATATCAAAGGAATTCACCTGAATAACTGAGAATTGTAAGATTTTTGTCTTTATGTGAAAGCTGAAGATCATAACAGTAACTGTATTGGGCACTAGATTCAACCTTGCACAACTGCCATCATTGCATAATGATTTTTTTTATATACTCTGTCATCTTCAAATTCAGTACTTGGACAGTTTTCAACAGTTTAATCATTTTTTCAATGTCTCCATTTGCACTGGGACCACTTCACATCATTTTAAATTAAAATGTTCTTACTGATACATGCTCTCTCTGTCAAAGCATTGATAGATAATACAGACAAACAATGGCAATATGCAGACTACTTTTATTATTAAATATAAATTCAAGGTTCCTGTCACTTTAATACGTGTCAGACCAGTAAATGTCTTTTTTTTCAATAGGGTATTTCTTTAGTATTTTAGTTTGTCTTCTGTTGCATTGAAACTTGTTCATACGCAGTCTTAACACACTTTCCCCTGCAGAATTATAACAGAGATAAATAGAGATTATTTATTTTCCTTTTTTGTTTAATTGCAAATATCAACCCACACTCTCAGCATGAATATTTAAATTTATCCTGCTAGCATAGTAATTTAAAAGTAATTAAACGTTGTGCATAATTGACTGACAAGCTATCTCTGATAAACACTTTGAAGATGTGGTTTTTTTACTTACATATAAACAGTTCTGACTGTTAAAGACAGCGAAAGTTTTAGTGGTGATCTTAATGAAGTCAGAACTGCATTGACTTGGTGAAGCTTCATCACTCAAGGCTTGTTTAAGAGCTGTAAAACTTAATAATACTGCAGATCTCCAGTCAAACCTGTATAGTTACAAACACATATGCATGTACCTGACAAGACCTAGATATTTCACACAGATAATTTCAGTTCCTGTTTCTGGATGCTTTGCTTTCTGAAGGAATCCAGAGTTTCTTGAGAGGTTTCAGTCCCAAAACAAGATTGAGCATTTATAATGTCAGAAAAGAATCTGCAAAACTCATCGCATTATATAGGAATCCATCTAAGGAGAAAGGAATTGTAAGGACTTAACTTAATTTTATACATTTGCTTTTCAAGATAAGAGATTCCATTCCCATCTGTGTTGCACATATGAAAGGGGCGTGGTTCTCATGTCAGTGGCATGAACCTCGCGTGTTTCTGTTGTCAGATGACATAATGAAGGGCATTAAAGTGTAGCACTTCCATCAGAAAAAAATATACACGTGCTCCTTCTGTATTGTTTACCACTACAGTTTCTCTCTGTTTCCCTCCACATGAGTCAAGGAAGAATGGGGAAACCATTGTGTTGTGTTTTCTTTGAATGTCTGAATTCCCAGTGCCACAGCAGCCCAGTGGAAGATGGAAGCCAAAGTTAAGGCTGAAGCCAAAAAACTCAGCTCTTCTATTAAATTAGCACATACAAAGGATTCAAGTGTCCTTTTCTGGGTGGTTTTTTTTCCACTCCATGGATCACAGCCATTTCTGGTTGTGGACAACTCACTATATACAGTAAAACAACACTGCAATTTTCACTTGAACTTGAATAGAGGTTAAAACCCATAGCAGAAGAGAGAATCTGAAACTTAAATTAGTGTGTGGGTATATCTAATCACATGATATGTTAAATTTAGATGGGAGAACTGTGAATGTCGCAGCTGATTTATTTGGGGTTTTTTTTTATTTATTTTAACATAATAATATCTACTTATCTGTAGGGGGTAGGAAGTGAAAATGTATTGGTAGATCTGCTTGCAAGGTTTATTGTGAATGGATATAATTTCTTTCCTGTACACGCAGCTGACCAAAAGGTCCCACTTAGTCTGAGTGAGCGTATACAGCTGTGTTATAAAGTAGATCAGTTTTTCACAATAAATATGCACAGTCGGTTCAAGGCAGGACATCTATCTAAAATATACTGTGTAAATACATAACATGTATAGTACAATGGTTAGAAGATTCACCCACTTAAGCATTTCTTTTTCCCCACATGTTGTGCCTTGTAAGTTATCCCTGAACTTCTCTAATGTAGGTAATAACACGTAATATATAATACCACTGTCCAATTTCTGCTTATTTTATTTGTAAAAATTGTGGGGGTTTTTCATACTTGTTATGCTAAAAAGCTAAAAAGTCTTCATTTTTATTTCCAAACTGTATTTAGAATCCACAAAACTCTTCCTTTTCATCACTGCTTTGTTTTTTTTTCCCCACACTTACATGTTGAATAACCTTGTAAATTTTGACCTTATACAAACCCTTTCATCACTATTTTAGTTTTAGCCTACATTGATCAGGGCAAAGAATGAATGTAATCTGGGACCATTTCGATAACCTCCAGGAGATGAATTTTTGGTGCTGTTCAGAACTGGCAGCTGTTTTCTGATGTCTTGCCATGCAGCATAATTTCATGCTCATGACTCGTTTGGGCTGGGTAGGTAGGTTGACAAAGATGGCAGACACTTAAACTCCCATTGTCAGTGACATTCATGCTCTTAGTATAAACAGAAGCCTTCAATGCAAATCCAGCATCAATCTTTAGTACCTTCCGTCTTGTCAAAAATATACATTGTGTAATGGCCTATCTCTAAAAATAAGTTTTTGTCTCTATGTTCAGTCACCAATTTCTTTCACAGAAGTGTGGAAAAAGATGCAACTCGCTGTGGTTAAGCATACAGACATATTTTCCTCCTTTCCTCTCTCTCCAGTTTCCATGGTAACACATCAAAACTAATAGAGGCCCACAGAACATCATGTTCGGATACAGAACAGTAATACAAAATGTTCAATTTGTATTTCAAAATGAAAGGCAAATTAGAATGTGTTAAAATCATTCATATAACTACAGGTTTAAAATGTAAAAGTTTAGGTAGCAAACTTTAATGTTTTATGGATTATTTGTACAGATACAGCCCTTACAGGAGACCTACAGATTTAATGTTCAGGACTTCAAACAGAAATTTTTAGAGTATGGAAAAGAATTTAAGAGCAGATAAATTATTCTGTCAAATTATGTGTCAAGGTCATCTTTGTTTTCAGAGAGATTCAATTCATTTTACAAAGTGTGAGTTTGTCTAGGAGTCTTACAGTAGAGATTCTAGATTATTGTCGAACAGTGGACACTTTGACAGACAAACAAAACAGTTTGAAACTAAAGCAAACAAAAAAAACACCACCACAAAACAAACCAAGAAGAATCTCATTAAAACCTGGGCCTACACTGTTCAGATGAAAAACATGGAAAAAATTGCAATCTATGAATCTCCTTAATCTATGAGTTATACTTAAATCAGCACAGCTCCAACAAAATTAATTCAGCTGGACATCATTCAGCTGCCAGGCAAAGGTCTAGCTGTGAATTTAATCAATAGGTGAAAGGAAATTTAGGTGGATCAAAAAGGAAAACTGTGACTGACTTGGTAAGGATGCATCAGTTTGACATATGTGAATGGTAACACTGCTTCCAAAGGTTGAATTCTCTCTTCCAACTCTTTCCTATATTTATATAGCCTTCCACAGAGCTCTTCACAGGTCGATGGTGAATTAAGTAGGGACATTGATTTGTCTGAGATGGTTCTTTTTCCAAGTTCTTTTCAGGTGGATGTCTTGTCTGTATGTTAGGTCAAATGCTTGTGCTGTCACAATAAAAGAGGTGGAAATGAAAGTAAAAAACCCAGGATGAGTGGAAAAGAACTTAAACTTGTGTTGCTTAAATGTACTTCAAATAACAGCACAGGGTTTAATTATTTTCGTGATGAACATCAATTAAGATGGAACATCATTGTAACCAAGAAAGATATTCTTAATGTGGCAGAGATATATTTTGTCATTCCCATATCTTACATCATCTATTGTAACTAGTAAATTATACACATTTTTAGACTCTTAAACATTTAATATTTTCACCGCAATTTTCAGAAGTCAATATTCGACAAGGGTTTACAAGCACTGGTTTTCTTGGATGTAGACTCAAGTGAAAACAGTTTATCTGCTCAAAGTTTTATCAAGGCTGAGTTTATTGACTTCTCTGTTCCTAGCTTGGAATATCAAGCAAGGGAGATTACCTTTTTCTTGCTTATCATCACCTGTTGTAAGGAGGTTTTTAGTGACAGAAAGAGAAGATTTATTGAAGTATTAAAATGAATATTTCATATCTTTAATTGTAACAGCTGTGTACCATATCATGAAGGAGATTGATGCAAGTCAGACACAGGTCATAGATTTAAGACATGTAAAGACCAACAAGCAAGATGGACAGTTTTTTCCCAATTACTGATCATCTATTTAACTCAAACTGGTCTTGAAGACTATTAAGCCCATTTGATCAATGATCCCTAAGAATTAGCCTGCTGTGCTGTAACCTTTATACACTGAAAATAGGAGTATTTTTTTTACCCGTTCAGTTTCAACCAGTACGTACAGAGCAGGCAGTACATCTGTAGAAATGTAGTAATCTGACTCGTCTCAGGTCTTCTACTCGGTTTAGCACATTGGACAATGAAATGTGAATACAGTCTTGCAACCAGTGTTGTAACAGGGGAAAAGAAGAAATACATTATTCGTAAAAAATTTAGATTTACTTAACGTGGTTTTGGAGATGTCTCCTGTGTTCATGGATGAAACAGAATTATTTTTCTTCCAGGCAAGAAAATCAGATCTGGAATTTATTTCTGACTTTCACATATTAGAAATGTTAACTGTCCTGAAATATTCTTAAGTGTACCAGTGCTGCTCCTTATCCATCTGACACCAGTTTTCACTTCATTGGTAAACACACTGCATGCATTCCACTCCAAAAAGGAAAAAAAAAAATACTGGAGTGAAGTTCTTTGCCTAATTTATACTGATTTTAGTTAGTCACTGGAGGAAATCTCCACCACTAAGTGACATCTGAACATATCCTACACATTTAATATGCTGTTCTAGGAGACTGGCAATCATACTTGTGTAATAACCTGTATCCATCAACAGTATTTTTTTATTGGTGAATTTATGTAGGTAATCACCAGTTCAGATTCTGACAGCCAGTAATGAGACATTTTTACACAGAGTAGTTTGTTATTCACTAACTCAGAGGACAATTGCTTTTCTTCCCTTATAATGAATCCATTCTTTGACATGTTTAATTTTCTGATATCAGCTGCAAAATTATTAGTGAAAATATGACTACTGCATAACAAATACACAAGTGATAGGTTTGGAAAATAAACAAATGAATATATCAGTGACACAACTTTCAGTATTAGTCTCTAATGAGAGTGTGAAAATAGGAGTGAAAAATGGAAACATCACAAAAATGCTTTGCAGATTCTTGTCATTGTCATCTTAGGAAACTGCAAAGAAAATGTTAGTAGCCCAGGGAAGAAATCATTATAGTAGTCAAATAAAGGGGAGATTATTTCAAGGAAGATAATAAAAAGGTGAAATAACAATTGTCAGAGAACTGAACAGAATAAGTAATTGAAAGAAATTTATACCAAAAAATACCAGCAATGAGCACTATTATGATCGATATTGGAGAATGGAGTATGTATCTCATTTGTAAGACTTGAGGAACCAACGGCGCCTATGGAAATACCCTCTTCATTAGTCTACATAAGGATGGATGGAAATACTTTTTACTTTCTCCCATACAAAACATACCTCACAAGACAAGGGAAAAAAACAGATGGAAGGATATCACCCTCAAGTTTAGAGAGTTGGCAAAGTATGAGTGAAGATATATAGATATATAGATATATAAAGATATAGAAAACCTCAGGAAACTCCCTGATTCTCTCAAGAGAAGAAATAGGTTACAGAGTCATATTTCATATCTGTTTTCATCTTGACTCATGTACTGGGTACATAGTGATTTTCAAGCCCTGTTTTATCCAAATAAACTGCATAAACCTGATTTCATTATCCAGTTACAGTTACCATTGGCAAATATTCAATTATTCAAGATGATATAAAGGCCCACAGCAACTTCACAACTTCATAACTTCTCTCCTTTACTTTCCTCTCCCCTCCCCTCCCCTGTAGAGGGCCTGATCTGCTTGTTTTTCCTGGTCAGGTGGCCTATAGCCAACACCCACTATAATGTCGCCTTTACCTGTCCTCTCTTTAATCCTAACCCATAAACTCTCAGTTCATCATCCATCCCCAACCAGAGCTCCATGCGCACCAGCTGATCTCTCACATAAAGGATAATTCCTCTTCCTCGTTTTTCCATCCTGTCCTTCCTGAAGAGCCTGTATTTCTCCGTTGCAACACTCCAGTCATAGGAGTTGTCCCACCATGTCTCCAATGTCCCAGCAAGATCGCAGTCTTGCAACTGCACACGGATGTCTAACTCATTATGTTAATTCCCATACTGCATGCATTAGTGTCTTCATTAGGAAAACCTGAGTCATACTTTTCTGGTGCTGTGATAGCAAGCCTTAAATGAGGAGTCTATGAACACCCCTTTTAGGTTTATCTTTATTGCAGCATTATAGCTTTTCCTATCAGGCATTGTAGCAACTCTGCAAACATTCAGTTAAAACAGTGAGCACTTATTCAGGAAATGAAAAGAAGGAGAGGAAATTTCCAACTCCTTTTCTGGATAAGAGTATTCTATAGCATTTGAGAAGGTACATTATTCTGTCCATTTCCCACAATTTTTCTGCAGCTTTCTCATTTCTAAACATATTGCAAAAGGACATTCCCTTTCAAGAGGAAGAACAAATTAAAAAAAAAAAACAAAACTCCAAACACCCTTGACAGAAAAACGAACATTGTTGTCATCTTCTCTCTTTCTTCCAGTTCCTCAAAATAAGTGCTCTCAAGTATTCCTCAATAAAAGATTAGAAAAGTGAGGACAAAACTCTTAAGAAGCGCAAAATAGAAGATTTTTCAGGAGATCATTGCCTCATGCTAGTTTTTAGAGAAACTTTGTAGGTATTGTATTGTGATTTCTTAGACAACTCATTGTTTTGTGTATTTGAATAGCTTGTGTAATTGAGTAGGGATACTATCTTGTGCTACTTTTAACAAAATTACTTATATTTTTTATTTGTAACTGTGTTAATAAAAATACTGTTTTCAGTTTGGAATTTACTATCAATTCCAATTTTTCAGTTATAGTGTAAGATCATAGAATGAAAATGTTTAAAAGCTACACTAGTGGCACATGTATTTTGCTTTATAATTTAAGAAAACTGTGTTGATTAGGAACTTAGCATCCACTCATCGCAATGGGATAGCCTCCACTCACAGTGGGAAATTACTTGAACATTCCTTCATCACGCTGTTGTACCTACTGACCATATCCAGTGCAATTAATTTGGCAATTTGTAATATGACTAAAGGGCCAGACCTGCTGCACAGACACCTAAGCAAATTTATGTCTGCTCTTAAGTTACCTCTAGAAAAAAGGGTGATTGGGGACTTCTCTGCTATAAGAACAATTTCAATTGCTTTTATCTGTATTATTTGTTTCCCAGAATACCCTCAGAAACTGGCTGTGGGTTAGATTTGTTTTTCTAACAGCTGTGTAACATTACCAGCCCACTTTTTTCCCATGGTGTCCTTTTCCTCTTCTTTATTATGTGACCAGGTACACACTTGTAGATAGGGAAAGGTGTCTGGACTGATTAGAGAAGGCAAGAAAATTAAAGTAGCTTGCAGTCGGATCCTGAGAAGCCAAATAACTGCAAGTCATAGGCTGGCTGCACTGTGTAAGTACAGTGGTAGATAAAAGTGCTTTTTAATAGTATGACTTTTCTTTTGAGCATATAAATAGTTATGGTAACACTTACTAAAAGCAAACAATATCTAATTATGTGAAAAATCTTAACTGCATGTTCTTATTCTTAAAGCAAAGATATGATGAACAGAAAAAAAATCTTAATAACCTGTAGGTCTGGTATGGTAAACAAATATATAGGGATTGGGGGGGTGGGGTGTTTGGTGTTTTGTTATTTGGGTTTTGTTGTTTGTTTGGGGAGAGTGTTTGTGATTAGGTTGGTTGGGGTTTTTATGTGTGTGTGTCAACTTTTAAGACCTACTTTATAATTTGGTTTTGCACGATTAGGGTCTTAAACAGCAATGTGCTACCCTATCACTCCTTCTTTGCAACTAAACATAGCTGTGCTTTCTAAAATGAAAAATAAATATTTTAACTTCATTTTTATATATGTGTGTGTGTGTGTATGCAAAAGTATTTATAACATTTCTGTTCTTTACATCTGTTATGACTGATACTTGTAAGCTCTTTGTTTGTCAAGGGTTCCTACAGCTTATTCCTCACCTGAAATCATAATACTTTTTTTTTTTTTGACCTGATTATCATTTCTATGGAAACCAATTGTTATATCAAAATGGAGCATTTTACCTTCAAGTAGGGAATAAGCAACAGGATATGATTAATTCTTAAAGTGTGAAGCTATTCTGAAAACTTAATAAAAATAGTATTGTCACATTCAATAGGTTTTATTTTTCCTCCATAATTTCTCAGTCAAATTCATTCAGTTTACAATTGAAATGCTTTTCTGACTGCCAGCCCTTTAAATTAGGACTGGGATTTGGAAGCTTATTTGTCTTCTATCTGACTCATGGATCACCAATAATAAAGATTTTTGCAGGTCAAGTATTGCCTTCAGATTCACTTGTGCAACTCCATTACTTCCAGTGAGGTTACATAAATGTAACTGAAGGCAAAACACCAAAAAATAGTGGACCTGAAAAATAGTGCTGCAACTGGAACTTTTAGTTAACAACTATATTGATTAGGCTCAGGCCAGAAAATTATGCACTGCACTCTCCCAGATATGTATTGTTTCTGTCTGCTTAAAATTAATTTTTGCCTTATGAGACCTTACTGTTGACAAGTTCGACTATACACAAATAATGCCCACACAACAGGTTGTTTTCACAAATTCAATTTTGTGACTGAAGATGAAGCTCCGTTTATGAGGTATGCCTTGTATCTTTTTTTAAATAACTTCTCTCTTTTCCTGCTTGAGTTTTTTTGCCTTTTTAAATAAAAGGTTCCCATTGTCACCCCTATACTGTCTGTCCAGCTGCATCCTGCCAGAATGGGGTTGCTAGAAATGCCAGTGATTTCATAGTTCTTTGCAGTTCTTCATCAAGTCAGGATGTCAGGGGCCTGAGGGCAATAAGAGAGAGGCATTTCTTCCCCTTCTCAGCCTTTCCTGGGGCTCCTGACAAGCTGCCCACAGCCCATGACCCTGTTTCAGCCCCCTGGGGCCAGCTGTCCCTGGCTTAGTGTTTCCAGTCTCCAGCTCCCCACAGCCCTGCCCTGTCCAGCCATGGGTCCCCACCTGCATCCCAGCCTAGCATTTGCTCCATCCCTGATGTCTAGGACTGGTGCTTCCCTTGGTACCTTCCTGGCTGCCCTGCTCCTGGCAGGGTGGTAGGACAGGCTCTGACTGCCCCCCCCACCCCAGTGTCCCAGCATCCAGAGAGCCCCCAGCCCATGCCATGCCTTAACATGAGAAGGTGTTATTGCTATTTATGCACTGGATTTGTTTGGTTAGTTTTCAGTTAAAGAAGACTTTTATGACTGGTGCAATTGTAATTCAATAATTATGGTGTTGACATTATTTGGCTTGCCTAAAGCAGCCATCAAATTTTTAGGTTCTCCTGATAAAGTGAAAGCTGAAATATTTAAGGCAGAAGGGTGAGAATAAGCTCTAGTACAAATGAAAAACAATCTTGAGTAGCTGAGAGCAGCTTTCATTTAAGTGAAAGCAGCATTAACATGGCAGTTGGATGGTCGGAGAGTTCAAGCTTCACTTTTTGCTTACAGACAACACTAGTACTCAATGATGGGTGTTTTGCCTCTGTTTGGACAAAATATTGAAGAACCTGTTTATGCATTAGTCCTTGACCTTCACAGATGACCTATCAAATGACTTCACATCCCCTAATCTTGATAAAAGTTTTCCTGCAATTTGTACATGGATTAAAACAAATGAAAAGGGTTACTTTTCTGTATAGGTTTCAAATGCACACCTTTAGGATAAACACCTACGGTAAACTTTTTTTTTTTTTTTTTAAGATTTGGGGTTCTGCACATTTTTTTTAACTGTCTGTGGTACACAGAGAAGCTTTTAGAGTAATCAAAGAAAGGACTGAAATTATACTCAGACCTGGACTCAATGTTCATTCTGTTCCCAAGATAAATCATGGATACTAGTAACAGAGCACTGGAACAGGCTGCCCAG
>NW_010125467.1:0-20818 GCF_000699245.1 Pterocles gutturalis
TCCAATCTCTAACATTCTGTGATTCATTTTAAAAGGTTAGATGGAAATCAGCTAGAGTAGTTTAAAAAAAAAAGGTTTATCTGAGATTTCTGAAAATGGCCAAAAGTTGTTAAATTCCCATCTCCCTTTAGAGTGAGTCATAAATATGATGTACTCAAGCTCTTTTGAAAGTCCCAGCTGTCTGTACCTGGGAAATGCTTTCATATGAGTGAGTGTTTTGTGCCTCCCCCTTCTGGACTGCATTATGTCATGAAAACAGTCTTTACCTTTCTGTAGAATTCTCACAAATGTTTGATGCTAGATTGAAAGGAAGTTGTTACCAATAAATATGTTTTTCCTTGATAGAAAACTTCACAGAACACATTCCAGTGCATGAGGGGTTCGTCTGCTTACCAAAGGCCTGAAAATTTTTCCACCCTGCCCTTCTATCCCAGCTGTACAAGTGATAGCATTGTAGGTCCATGTGTGAAATAGAACTGGTTCAAATGTATAAATACTCGGTTTGGTTTTGTTGGAAACAAAACTTTTCAGCTTGCTATATTAAAAATACTGTGGTCCTGGGTATTTGAAAGGGGCAGCTTCTACTGATATTTAATTTCGGTTTTGTTTGTAAGTTTTTTTGCCATTTGCACTGTTTACATGAGGGCTAAATGTTGTTTCATTTCTTAGTGCAAACAGTGCATTTAATTATCCCAAGTTCCTAAAAGGTGTGATGTGATGAGGGAAAACACTGTGTTTGTGCCTGTCCCTTCTGAGTTCTGAACTGTAGCAGAGAGGACAGGTGTTGCTTTTTTCTGGTTGTATGCTGTAGCAGGAGTAGTATAATTGCACAGTTTCTCTAGGTATTTAGCACAGTCTGCGTACAATGCACATAGGAGGCTGTGATGGGCTAAGCAGGGTTATCTGCAGCCTTCTTACTCTCAGCTGGAGTTGAATGCTCTGTTGGAATTGAATGCTTCTAAAAATGAGCCAAAGTGGCCTCTGTGCCATTTTGAGGACTGCTGCATATACATTAGATCTCATTTACATTGTGGTATGGAAATGCAGGAGTACTTAAGCTGAGTAATGCTTGGGTCTTCTAATGTGGTGGGTTTATGATATTTTACAGTTTGTCTATGCTGCCCTTGCTTACCTCCCCTTTCAGTTTTGCTTCCGAAGTTGGAACCCTGAGGTCATAGCAGCTACTTGTGTTACAATCCCCTAGTGATTCAGACATGCTATCAGCAAGATTAACTGTCAGCAACCATTGGAGGAGAAAGCCACTGCAGTCTTTGAATCCATAGAAAGTAGACTCATTGGGATAGATGTAGATAAAGGAGACTTTGCCCTAGGAACTTGAATTTGATATGCTCTTTTAGTGGGCAGTGGAAACCAATCCATGGGTTCAATGAAATCCAACTCTTACTCCCTTTCTGAGGAAAATCAGGTGGATGTATAGAGCTATTTTTCATTTAAACAGCATTGGAATGAAAAGGGGAAAAAAAAAAGCTGGTAGATGAGTTTATCTCATCTCCTTAATGCATGGATACAATAGGTGTTCAAGGCCAGGTTGGATGAGGCTTTGAGCAACCTGATCTAGTGGAAGGTGTCCCTGCCCATGGCAGGGGGGCTGGAACATGATGATCTCTAAGGTCCCTTCCAACCCAGACCATCCTGTGATTGTATAATATGTGACATTGTTGATTGTGTCTTCCAGGATGTGTAACTGTCATGGTTTCGGCTTGACTAGAGCTAATTTTCTTCTTAGTAGGTAGAAGAGCGCTGTGTTTTAGATGCAGTATGGGATTTGGTATGAGAAGAATGTTGATAATATAGTGATGTTTTTAGTTATTGCTAAGAAACCAAGGACTTTCTAACTTCCCATGTTTTGCTAGTGTGCAGGTGCACAAGATCCTGGGAGGGAGCATAGCCAGAGTAACAAATCCAAATTGTCCAATGGGATATTCCATATCATCCAATGTCATACTCAGTATATTAATGAGGGTTGTCTGGGAAGTGCTCTCTCTCTTCTGAGATCGCAGTTTCAGGACTTTCTCTGCTCCAATATCTTTAGCCAGGAACGGGCTGCGCCTTGGTCAGTGGGTGGTGAGAAGTTGCACTGTGTATCAGTCATTTTTATATTTTTTAATTATTGACATTATTTTACATTTTATTTCAATTATTAAATTGTTCTAATCTCAACCCATGAGTCTGCTTACCTTTACCCCTCCAATTCTCTCCCCCATGTCCCTTAAACGGGGGATGGCTGCGTGGTATTTGGCCACCATCTGGGTTAAAACCACGACAGTGAAAATGCTTTAAAAATTAAAAATTGTTCTCTGGGTGCTAGAATCTTTCAGTGTATTAGGCTTTGAAGTCGAATTGCCTTTTGCTTTTCAGAATGGTTCAAACAAAACTGTGCAGTATAGTGACTGAACTCCTTGTGAGGGCTAAGATACATCTTCAGGTTTCTCATTTTGCCTTTTTCCATGTAGATAATGGGGATCTGATAGATGGAATTTCCATAGTTGGTGGCAGCAGAAACTGAGCATAGCACCCTACTTATTTGGTTAATCACAGGGCTGGGGTTTTTTCTAGGTTTGAATTTTTATTTCACTTTTCAGTATGGTGAGACATGAATGTCACATGAAGGAAAAGGCAGTCTATGGGTTATCTATACCATCAGAGTTAACCAACTTGCATAATTAAGGTTGGAATTTTTTCTTTATGTGGCTCTTCAATCTTTTTGAGCATGGAGGGTGTGTGTGGGAAATCCTTAAAACCCCACTAATTCATTCAGATTGGAATCACTTTAAATGATACTAACAAGTAAGAAAATCCACGCATTCCTGAATTTATAGATTATTAGTGTTTTAAAATATTATATATTATACTGTGAATATTTATTTCATTCTGATTTCATTTAAGGCAAAGTACGTGCCTGATAGCAGTGGTTTTATATGTGGCATTTAAAAAATGATTTTGTCTACAATGTGTGGTTACACTACCTCTTAGTTCTCAAAACTCTTCCTGAAAATTGCCTTGAGACTTTTAGGGGACAAAAGGTGGTGGTGAGCCAGGGGATGGAGGGTCACTGGGAAGAGGTCAGAGCTTAAACTGCTGTGGAACTTAACTCTTATTTCCAGAAAGACTTGAAATATCACTCATCAGCAAGCTCATGACTTTTGTTTCACTTCCTACAAAATTTACAGACTTGTGTTAAGGTAATTTTACTTTTAAAATATTTTTTTTCCTGATTAGTATTAATGTACTTTTTGTTCTGTAATGAACAGCTGGGAGAACCCCTTGAGAACGGGAGGTCGGCGTAGACTATATTGGTGTTTTAGTTGTAAGTGAACAAAGTCAGATAGAGTTAACTGTGAACATGTGCAGCAGATCACTGATTTAGTACCTTTTAATTCTCTCCCACAGAACTGCTGATGAAAGTCAGATAGAGTTAACTGTGAACATGTGCAGCAGATCACTGATTTAGTACCTTTTAATTCTCTCCCACAGAACTGCTGATGCAAAAATGCGTCTAGTCACAAATGAACATCAGAGAAGTCCTGTAGTAGACATGGGTTTCATGTCATGTTGGCTTCCTGTTTAACAGTAAAAATGCGTCTAGTTACGAATGAACATCAGAGAAGTGCTGTAGTAGACATGGGCTTCATGTCATGTTGGCTTCCTGTTTAACAAACAGTAGGCTGACAATTTTAAAGAGACAGTGACAAAGTGATGACCAGGTGCCAAGTGCCAGCTGTCCTTATTCACCAGATTGAACAAGAATTGGATAAAGAAGAAGAAGAGATTATGGTTTTCCTATGTCGAGACCTGGCTCCTGACTTGGCCACTGCCAACATTAGAGAGGTCTTGCTGGCTTTGAATGAAAGGGAGAAATTGTCTTTTCTTGGTCTGGCTGAGCTGTTGTACACAGTTAAGAGGTTTGACTTGCTGAGGAGGATCTTGAAGACTGAGAAAGCAACAGTGGAGGCTAACCTTGCCAGGAGTCTCAGACTTGTCCCTGATTACAGGTAATATATCTATTTCAGATTTCAAGGCTACTCTGTTCAAAATGTGTGTGGGTTGTTTTGGATTTTTTTTTTTGTGGGGCTTTGTTTCTTTATTTATTTTTTAATAGGTGTTGATAGTAGAAGAAAAGCAGAAAAAGGGTATTATATCTAGAGCTATGCTCAAAATAATGTCAAGTCTAGTCCCTAAAATAAGCCTTAGTAGCTTCTTACAAGCCATGGCATTGGAAGCTTGTGTGTGTGAATCGATAAAACCACTCGTATGTGTACAGTTCCAGATTAGCACATAGAAATTATGCTTTAGAGGAACAACATTAGAGATATTTTTTTTCTAGTTTTCTTTGGGCGCAGCGCAGCACCTTGTGGTATAGCTTTTCTCAGGGGACCTGTCTCTTACTGTTTTTTACTCTAGTTTTAAAAGGCTTAAATTAAGAAACTGCAGTTATTTTCTTTAGATATTTTATTTCTAGTTTTCTTTGGGCGCAGCGCCTTGTGGTATCGCTTTTCTCAGGGGACCTGTCTCTTACTGTTTTTTACTCTAGTTTTAAAAGGCTTAAATTAAGAAACTGCAGTTATTTTCTTTGAGAGACTTCAGAAAGAAATATATGTACTCATAAGGAATATTTTCCTGTGTTAACTTCTCACTGAAATAAAAACCCTATGTCTACTAGGTAAAAAAGTTGAAGTTCTGTTGTCTCTTTCTCTCACTTAATCTCTAGTGAAATATTAAGGAGACTTCTGTTTTCCTAGCAGTGGCTGTGACACAGTCAGTCTCAGTAATGCAGATGCTGATTAGCAGGAGTAGGTATTCTGTAACTGAATCTTGCAGCAGGGTAGGCTTTTTTCCTGTTGTTTAATTTGAATGGTACATTAAGACTGGAACGTGGGAGAATTTGGGTAGTTGGGCAAGGGTGGGATCTTGCAGAAAGCTAATCCTTTAGAAATGTCTCAACTTTATTTCAGGGTACTAATGGTAGAGATTAATGAGAATCTGGAAAAAGAAGAAGTGTGTTCTCTTGTTTTTCTACTCAGAGATTATGCACCTCGTATGAAAACGGCAAAAAATAAGGTATGTCTTTCTGCTGGTCTCCTTTGGAGCAATGAGAGGCTAAAGTAAAAAGGGAAGTAAGTAGCTGGACAGCAAAGTAGGGGAGACAGTACTGTAGGGGTAGTGAGGCAGGGGTAGACAGAAGTCAGGAAGTGGAGAAGGAGTAGTAGTGGCTTCTACTTCATTTTTTGTTTTTTAATTCAAGGAAAGGAGCATGAGAAACAGTGAAAGAGAACAGTGAAGGCTTGCTGTAGTGAATGGTGTTAATGGTGTTAACATGAACCTGACAGGCAGAAGGCATTAAAAAAAAAAATCTTTCTTCAGTATTACTGGTCTGAAAGTTCATATATGAAGGATCTCAAAGCAATAATCATATGAAATGTGTCTTGAGTTGCAAGGTCACTTCATATGTTTGTGCTCTGCTTCACTTATAAAAGAACAGTTTTATTTTAGTTATATCTTTCTCTGTACATTTGCATTCTGAATATTTAAGTACTCTGAGAAAGCAGAGATTAAGTAGAGAGGGTTCAGAAAACTTGACCACTGTGCATAGAAGACTGAAGATTTCTGTCTTCAAAGGAGGAGAGAAGATGCCTGCCCTGCAAATTCTCCAGATCTTTTCTTAGCTCTTGCTTTGTGGCATGTGATCTAACATTCCAGGTGGCTAGCTTTGTAGCAGCAAGGAAATGCAAAACTGTTTCCTCAAAAACTTTTAAGAATATAATTTTCTAGTTTCCTTTACTCCTATGATAATACCAAGAACTCTTATATCTTCCAGATAATTTTCTTAGTGTTTCAGAAGGTAATGACCCTAGTTCTTCAATATACAACCTTTATGACCCCCCCATGTTATTTCTGGGTTGCTTTTGTTACTTACTGATAGAGAACAAATTACTGATATGACAGTTTGGTTTTCTGTTGCTATTCTAGACTTTTCTAGCTCTTGTGATTGACCTGGAGAAACTAAACTTGGTGGCTCCTAATCAACTGGATTTGTTAGAAAATTGTTTTCAAAATATTCACAGGATAGACCTGATAAGGAAGATTCAGAAGTACAAACACGAAGGTAAGATGCTATTTTTACGCTTGTTACTCTTGATAGCAAAGATCAGATGTGTTCTTACTGAAGATAAAATTGTGAGTTACAAGTCAGAGTATTTGCGTGCTTCACGGATTTAGGCTTTTAAAACAGCTGATGTATCATGATGTATTTCTCTGTGTGTTTCTGTTAAATTTTCAGCTTTAGTGTCCTCCGTTCATTCTCAGCCACTATATGTAAATGCACTTCGGGCATCTCTCCCTAATCTCAGTCTGATTGATCCTCCTTATGGTTCAAGGGTAAGTATACAATAAATCAGACATATCCTTCATTTCTAAATATTGCTGGACATTGAAAGGGGATTCAGCTTTGCAGAGCCTAAGGAATGAGAGGTTGCTAGTAACTAAAATTTTACTTGGTTCATTTCTCTTATTCATGTTATTTGCTGGGTTTAGGGTCTGATTTAAATCTACTGACTGAGAAAGTTCCTCTTTAATCATATAAAATCTGTATCTTGAAAGATTTTTTTTCCTACTACTCTGGGGAGCAAAATGTTTTGCTTTGACTGTTCTTTGCAAAACATATTTTTTTTTTCTTTGTACTTCTGGACTTTGCAGGGAAAGTAGCTTTTTAACTTTGGAAGCTGAAAGATATGGCTTTTTAAGGAGACCTTATCAGATGTTGTTTTGTTTTAATCTTGTTTTAACTAAGATATCTCATTATGTGAAAAGTCATCAAATCCTATTGCATGCAGTATTCTTTATATTTGGGTTAGACCTGATAGTGTAGTAGTATGACCTTACTTAAAGTCTTTAGTCTTGCTAAATGAATTTGATATGATTCTTTCTGTCATGTGTTCAGTAAATAGTATGTAGAAGGCTTACATACAAGACACCAGTGATGCAATTTGTCTTTACTAACGAAGCCACAACAACTTTGTTTTCCGTTAGACCTCATAGTGTAGTAGTATGACCTTACTTAGTCTTTAGTCTTGCTAAATGAATTTGATATGATTCTTTCTGTCATGTGTTCAGTAAATAGTATGTAGAAGGCTTACATACAAGACACCAGTGATGCAATTTGTCTTTACTAACGAAGCCACAACAACTTTGTTTTCCAGACTACTAATGGGAAGATTTTGACTTTCCATATTATGATCATATCGTTATAATTTCCTTTCTAATTCAGTGAAAAGTTCCTCCCTGCTTCTCTATAAGAAACAAAATTCCCATCTTCAGATTTTTTATTGTTTGTTTTACTACTTTAGGGGCTAAGATTTTGTTTGCTGTTCATGTCAAGCTGGTAAATTTTTTCTGAGGAGGAATTGTTTTGGGGTGTGTTTGGTTTTGGTAAGGTTTGTGGTTTTTACTTGTTATTTTGTAATTCTAATTAGCTGATAGATCTGAATCTAAAATATGTAATATTTTTATTGAGGAAGAAAAATACTGTTGTGTTGTATTTTGGAACACATGATTATGGATTCTTGCAAGGAGGGAAGGAAAATATACCTTTTTCTTCATTTTTAGATCCAGAATGTGAACAAAGAAAAATCACAAAATGGACAAAATCTTATTCTGGGTAAGAGCATTTTATCTGAGTTTTGATAATCTAAAAGTGCTAAAAGATGAATTTTATTGTATCAGAAGGGTTGTTTGATAGCTGTGTTTATGGCTAATCCAGTTGATAACACCAGGAGCAGAGTATTTGGTGCCACTGAAAACAGAACTTTGCCTTATCACTTGCTCTTGTATTTGCTTTGCTTGTGCTGGCAGATCTTAAAACTTTGTTGAAGTTGTTGTGGGTCACAACTTCTAACAGCATAACTAGTTTATTAATAAAATAATGGAAAAGGTTGATGAGCCAGCTCTGGAGGCCCATGTAGTGCAGCTGTGCCCATTAAGTCTTGAGTATGAAGTTTTTGTGTCAGTTCAGTGATGGGCTCTCCACCAGGCCAGCCAGTAAGTTTTCCAATGAGCACCGGATTCTTACCATGTGTGTTGAGTTCTTTCTGGAAACCCAAAATACCTCTCAAGTATGGCGATTTTTAAAAGAGTAGTTGGCTGAATTCTCTCAGTGTAGGAGATATTGCTTGGTTTTTTATTCTAGTCAGAAGCAATGTAGAATGCAATCCAAATAACATTTTAGAAGTGACAATTTTTTTGTGTTTTGTTTTGTTTTTTTAACTTCAGTAGCATACATGGAAACTAAGAGGTCCAGATGAGTGAGAACTTGGCTGAACTAGATAGGTTCCATTTAACTGGCTTGGTGTCAAAGAAATATCACTGGTATCTACATACTGAGATTACTTCTGTATGTTTTAACTGCAGCAGAACCAGCCCACATGTCCATTGAGGAATCAGGACCAGTGTCACATAAGGTATGTACTTGTGCATATGAATACATGTAAATATAATAAAAACCTCTGTATTTACCTTGGTTTTCTTTGTGTTTTATTTTGGGATTTCTTTTAATTTGCGTGCAAGCAGAACAATGTGTACATCCGTATCTTCCTCAGCCGTAAACAAGTTCTATGAATTGCTTTTGCAGAATATATTTTTAATACAAAATATTTGCTGCTTTTCTGGAAGCAGCAGTGTGCAAAATGCATGTACATATGATGTGTACACAGAACTTGTATATTTATTAGTGGAGGCTAAGTCAAAACCTGATAGAAGTCAGACCTCTTACCCTGCGAATTCTAATGCAGATGGCTTCTTTGCATGCAGTAAATTTTGTTCTTTATTCTTTTCCCACCCTTTACTCTCCAGGTAGAAGACAGACGTGCTTTGGGTGTTAATGATAAGAATGGACTACTGTTATTTTCACCATCTCTCCTATAGGCCAGGAACCAGGGAGCTACCTATAGCAAATTGATTGTAATCTTTTTCAAGGGGAGAGGAATTGTGATAGTCATTACAAATTATTTAGGAACAAGGAAGAAGGCTCTTCCACTAAATAAGGAAATAAATGTTGTTCTGGTGAGCAGTGCCTGCTTGCACACCTGAAGAACACAAAAGTTTTCTACATTTGTTGCGTTGCCAATATGAAGCTTATAGCTCCCAAAATCTCAACAGCAGTTACAATTAATGACATTAATTTGGAGGTACCATAGGAGGATCATTGCTGTCATAGTCCAGGTGTTTAAAAAGCCCCTCCACCCCATGGGGTTTTTTCAATATTTGAACATCTGTCCAGAGTTAACATTCAAATGTGCTTCTCTCATTTCTGGTACAGTCTTGGTTTTTGTTTAAGGATCATTATGGTAGTAAGGTTGCATAACAAGATGCAAAAATTAAGCCTATACTGGAAATACAGAAAAAATCATTAGTCCATGTCTCCCTTTTTTTGGTTTTGTTGTGTAGGTAAGACATACTATATCCCAGTAGATAGACTTCTGCTAGCTACTCTAGGGAAAAACAACAGAATGTAATTGAAGAGATCTGAGGTAGTTAAATTTGAGAAAAGAATCTAGTCTGTAAGTTGAAAGAGTGACGTATTACCTTAGTATTTGTCCTTCATGTTCCTCAGGTGTTTGATGATCAGTACAGAATGCAAAGTCAACCTTTAGGAATATGCCTGATAATAGACTGTATCGGCAATGACACAGGTAAGTCTCTGGAATTTGAAGTTCCTTATCTTGTTACTCTCAGATAATGAGAACAATTTGTTATAAATAATATGATGTACATTCACCAGCCAGACTAGGGTAATGTTGTGCTAGTCAGCTAGTTTATCAATTCTGGTAAGTCTTCTAAAGCAGAGAGTTGGAATGCTGAACTGAGGTTAATGCCAACTGTCATAACTATTGCAAGCAACGTTTGGTTTTTGCTGCAGAATCTCTGAATGAAAGAACTTGTAAGAGGATAGACTGAATTTTGGGAGGAAGAAAAAGGATCTTCAGAGACCAACAGAATAGTTAAGCTGCAGTCACACAGCAGATTATTGGCAGAAATGGTCTTTCCCACCAGTTAACAAAACCAAAGCTGTTGCAGATTTGAAGCGTAACCATATCAGACACCACAGATTTTGAATAGCTGAAAGCACATGGTCCTTTTTTAATAATGCACCTAGGCATCTGTTACATCTTGCACAGTTTAACTGAAACCATCACCATAGCTTTATAGGGAAAGGAATTTTTCTTCCTTCCCTCTTGGTTTAGTTTAAAGGAAAAAAAAAAAAAACAAAGCCCCCAATTTGCATGTAGAATTCAAGGTAGTCAGTGCCATGCTTAAAGTGTGGGTTTTCCTGATTGCCTTTGTAGAAACCAAATATTAGATTCTTGGATAAGCAAAAAAAACCCCACTCTCTAATCATTGGAACACATGAGGCTAAAAATAAAAAGGAAGAGAGCACTTGCAGTCAGTTCTGTAATAGGCAAGGTGTAGAAGAGGAGGATTTGTGGGCATATCTTTTCTCTCTCCAGCAGATGGACCAATTTAGAATTACTGATGTAGTTGTTGAAGAGCACTGGATGCAGAGCAGACACAGAAAGTAAAATTTTGATGTGTGCTTGACAATAGTATTTTAGGTAAATTATATAAAACAAGACACTTAGTTTGCCATTAGGGTAACAGGAACTAGAACCGATTCACAGTCCTGCCATGCCTGGAGAAGAGGGACAAGGAGGGCACTTAACTCGGTTACATGCAACTGGGAAGCATCCTTGGGATCTGATTCTGGTCTGTCCTACCAAGTTCATCAATGACCTCTGGGGAATAAGAAAAAAAAAAAGAACAGGGATGCACTTGCTGGATGTAGAAATTAAATTGTTCAATCTAAAGGACTTCTTCAAAAAAAGATGCTGACTTTGCTCCAAGAGGAAAATAAACCAAGATGGCCTGCCAAGGACTGAAAGACTGGTGGGGGTGGCTGCTCTTGGGATCAAACATTCTGCTCTGTCCTGTTGCCTCCTTCTTTATTTTCCTGTTCTTCTCTTTCATCGTAGCTTTAGAGAACAAATGAACCTTTTGATGTAAGAAACTTATTATGCAGCCTTAATCTCAAAGGTGGCATGATAGTCTGCTCCAGTACCAAAATAATTACTTATTACTTGGAGTTCTGTTTTTTAAAAGCAAATACAAAAAGGATTGTTAGAGAAATTTCAGTGTGGAAAACTAAAGAAAAGATGAGGTGTGAAAATAGCCTTGTTTACAAAAAAAAAACTTCTTTAAATTTCATTGTCTCCAGTGGGATATGAGCATGTACTGGTCTGATGTATTGATCCAAAGCATTTTACTGTGCCAGGTCTGAGTTTTTTTAAATGAAACAGTAAGTATAAAAGCAGGTAAGGCACATACATTGCAGAAAACAGGAAGTAAAAACTATGTCAGTTCATAGTCACAGATACATAAATTTACATCTACTCTCCCTTAGAAGGCACAGATCTTTTGCACAGGCAATATACTGTGCAGACTCCTTTGTCACAGTAATTACTACTAAATACAGAGATGTGCACAAAATTTAAAAAAAAAAAAGCATGTGGTCTTCATAAGCTCATATGGTCATTTCAGTGTTTGTACAAAAACAGAAATTGTAAATGTGATAGACGAAGTCTGCTGACTGGAAAGGACAAAAATGGGTTTTGTGACAAAACCACCCAAAGCAAGTCTCAGTCTCCATGCATGCTGCACTGGATGCAAAAGCAATTAAACTATGTGTATGTCTCAGATGTTTAATGTCACCAGTGCATCATCAGCATTTTAACATGATAGAAAGCAAGGCTTTCACTGAAATACATTACTGTACTAGCGAGATTCAGGTGAGGCAGGACATAGGGCATTGCTTAAAGGAGTTTGTTAGAAAGGCATTCACTACTCTACAGAGCTGTAGTGCCACACTACTTCTGAAGTCTGAAAATAACAAAGAAAGAGAAGAGGGCAGGGAGAACATTAGGAATTGTATCTGTGGCATGCATTAGAGTCTGTAGCTATCCCAAGATTTAATCTGAGGAAGCTGAACCAATAATAGATACTGTAGGATCAAAGATTGCAACAATTGAAGATGCCCAGTGTAAACAATGTGAATTCATCAGATGCTGATAAAATTCAAACTGAAATGCACCTCACTGTTTTGTAAATAGAGTCTTGCTGTTTTGTAACTGCTTTTGACTTTTCCATTTGGAAGCCAATTTTTATCTTTACACTGTAAACAATCAAGGGGAGAAAAGGGTAATTTTTCTGTAGTGTGGAAATGCTCACAAGTCAGTGGAGGTTTGTTGGGAGATGATTACTGTTGAAGAAACAGATGTTTTCTGATCTCTGGGTGCAGCATGTAATGCTGTGTTTTATCTTGCCTTAAAGTAAAATTGCTGTATGCAATTACCATGTATATTTTCTGATTCATAGTTAAACTAAGGTATCAGGCCTAAGTTTGTTTGTTTGTTTTAATTTTGAACACTTAGAGTGTGTATATGGTCTAAGGTGATGTCAAGTTTTGTATCTTTGGGTGTCTGTGTACATGCTAGTGAGGTAAGTAAATTATAGGAAAAGCACTCTCATTGCTTAACTCTTGTTTTGTGTACGTACTGCTGCCCTCTAAGGGATGAAGTGCTTCATCGAGTATATGACTACTAAAAAGTATTAATACTGAATCTTCCACCTGAATTCTGAGAGCATGTTTTATTGCCTAAAATACAGGGGATTTTCCTTTCTATTTCCAAGTAAAAAAAATGTCTGGAAAGTTTTTGAATTATTTTACAAAATTTAATCAAACCAACAGAACTGGAATGAAACTCTGTAGTTCCTGTGTATCACCTCACTATACTGTAGAGTTTGTGTCTGCCCTGCATTTTGCTGAAGAAAGTTACTTGTTCAGTTCCCTGTTTTCACTGTGGGCTTTTTGAGAACAGCGTGGTGGTACAACTCCTTGCTTTGCTGCCAGTTAACTCTGAAATAGCCTTAGCTAATCAGGGTTTGTTGAACTTCTGAAGTCAAGGAACGGTCTAGCTTCCTGTGTCTGTAAGGAATTTTACATAAACATGGCACTTGATATTTCCTGTCATATCAGAAACTGTGCAGGGGCAATGTATATGTGGTTTATACTAAAGATACAATGCTACAGGTATGAGTCAAAAGTAGTAGTTGTGGTTCTATGAACACTTAAAAAATACCCGTGGTTTTAACCACCATGCATCTGATTTCACTCCCATATTAATAAACATCCATTATTCAGAGCATAGCACATTTTCATGCAGCATAGGTTAGCACAATTGCAAGAGAGTTAAATCTTGATTTTTGGCTCTCTACAGTTTTAATTTCTAACACATTATTTAGCTTTTTTTTTCCTCCTGAAAATGTCATTCTGTCGCAGTTAAGACTTCAGTGTCCATTCTCCACCTGGAACTCATCACTTAAAGTCCCTTTTATATAATAGGAAGCATAAATGACGGCAGCAGGTTCCTTTTTGACTGATGAAAGGGAGTTTGTGTTTCCTATGTAGTTCTGTGTATCTATGATAACCATTCAGAGTAATTTTGACAAGTTAAAAGGTGAAACAGACTTCCCATGCTATCCAGATCACTCCTTACCATTTCAAGAATGTTCTGTGTAAACCATTTTCTAATGTTTTCTTTTGCCTGATATTTAAAGCCCTAGGAACTTGAGATACTGGCTCTAAATTAAAGCATACAAGTGTCTGTGGAATTTGGAATAGATCATGTGCCAAAGAATCATGTCTTTGCTATCACGAAGTACATAACTAATATTAAAGACAACATGCATATAGCACTATAAGTATGTAATGTATTGTGATCAACATCAAGTACTCCCTATTTTTTAATTGCTGTGAGGAAATAAAATCTTATTTTCCAAAGTGAAATACTGTAAATACTGTAATTCAAGATAGTTGAGATTGAGCTTTGGTGTGCTGTGATTTAATTACATCTTGCTTTTTTCAGATGTGTTGGAAGAGACCTTCAGAGGCTTAGGCTATGACATTTGTTGTCACAGATATTTAAATATGGACACCATGAATCAAACATTGCTCGAAGTTGCAAGGTTGCAGAAGCACAGAAATTGTGACAGCTTCATTTGCGTATTGGTCAGCCGTGGAACTCCTCAGAGCATCTTCTGTACAGACCATACCTTTCCTGGATTCCCTTTGGAACAAATAAAGAAATACTTTACAGCAGACTCATGTCCTGAACTCCTAGGAAAACCAAAGCTTTTTTTTATTCAGACCTACATTGTGCCAGACAATGAGCAAGAATGTACCAGTCTGTTGGAAGTAGATGGGAATGATGAAAAAATCATTGCTAACACAAAAATCCCTTGGAAACTCACTATCCCCCAAGTAGCAGACATCTTTTGGAGTCAGTGTAAGGTGGATGTGTCTACACTAGAAAAATCTCCAAGTTCATCCTCATATTATCTGCGTTGTCTGGCTGAGCTACTCCGCAATCCTCATAGAAGGTAAATTTAAAAAAAAAGGAAAAAAAGAACCCTTTTCCTATGACAACCTGCTGTCCTAGAGAAAGAGAGACCTTAAGTTTCATCCCTTCTGGTCCTGAAAAGTGCCTTCATGCTGTGTCATAGGTTAAAAGACAAGTATATCTGATCCTGGCACAATGGCACAGGAAGGTAGTCTAAAGTAGGAGTGAAGTTTCTGATTCTGGAGAGTAAAATTAAAGTGTGTTATGGCACTGGGGCGTGCAGAGTGAGAAGGGAAGAACCTGTCCTGGGTAATGTGTATCAGTGCTTTAGACGGGAATGGAAACCTTCCCTCTCCAAGATAACAAAGCACACACCAGGCTTCTACAAAATTGAGGATTGCCTTTAATCATTAACAAGGGCTCTGCTTGCAAATATAAAAAGGCAATGCCTACGTTCAGGGAAAAGGCAGCTGAGAGGGAAGGATTTTTTGCTTTCTTTAGATCTAGTTAACCCTTTGCTCAGGGAGCCGTTAGATTGCCAATTTGTAAACTTGAACTATTTAAACTATCAGAAAACTTTAGTCTATCTCAAGAGATCATCAAAAGGAATCTGAGCAAAAATCAGATATGTTTGGATATGTAAGTTACCAACAAAAGTTTTAGTTGTACAACTGATCTACCAGGGATCTAGCAGCTGTTTTTCAAGGTAGCTGCAGGGTTAACATTTAGTACGCTTTTTTACAAAACCTAAAACCTTGCAATGAAATCACAGATCATCATGTCAGCATAACCAAAATCACTACTGTGATATTGGTTATAACAGATGATCTCCAAAATGCATATTCAGCCTTGGATTTTAAGAGGTGTAACCTCTGAAATAAAGACTGAAATTTGAAAGTTTCTCCTTGCTGAGTCTAAAGCCCTCTCTCTTGTGAATTCTTAAATGGTGTTTTGCTTCATTCTCTAATAGAAAGCTTTTACTTTTGTTGCTGCAGGAAACTCTCTATATTAGATATCCATACGGAACTGAACAGAAAAGTCTATGAATGGAATAAGACTGCTGACCCAAGCCAACAATACTCACTTCTGCTCCAACACACACTGAGGAAGAAACTTTTTCTTTGTCCCCCATAACTGCTCTTGGAAAGGACGTCTGAAGTGGCTAACAAGAAACACTTACTGTGATACAGACAGTTTTACGCATAGTTTTACTTTATGCATTGTTATTGCACATATATCTAAAATGCCTGTTGCTGCCGAACCCAGGGATTTAGAAGCAGTTTGGTGTGCTAAGGCACTAGATTTTATGTTTTAATACAGAAGGCTCTGAAGGCTTGGATGAGAATGGCAGCTATTGTGTAGCACTGCAACAGATCTTACAACCAAGTACAACAGGTAAACAGGCTGGAAAAAGCTCTAGACTATATAGCTGTTGGGTTTTCCAGGGTTTTGTGTTTTTATTGCTTCACTGGTTTGTTTTTTTTTTTTGCATACCTATTAGCAGTGCACCAACCTAGGTTCTGTTGATGCTTAAAACAAATAAAAGCCAGTGCAAACCCCTGAAATTCACTGGGTGCTTTCCCCAGCACCTAATAGTGGTGGAAAATGTGTCAGGAAAGAATGCCTCCCCAGCAACACCAGTTCTTCATTAAGTTCTTGCTTGCATGCCTCCACAAATTGTAGCAGAACAGAAGGAGGAGAGAGATGTTCTTTTAAAATAATTTGGATTCTGCCTGCCTGCCACATTAGTGATTCACCCAGAACCCTGGTAGTCAGTACTGTCCACAGTACAGAAGATTTATATGTTACTAAATGAGACAGTCTGCCATGTTTTGGGCTAGCTAGGTTTTCTGCTGATGCAAAAATGAGTCCACATGTGGCGTCGCTTTACAGTAATCTACCACACAATTACAAAAATGTGGGATTTTGTCAGATGTTTTGTGGACACTGAAACATGATTCTCAATTGTTGCACCAGGTATAGATGTAAAAGTACACTTTCTTATATTTGAATCTAAATGTCATGGAGCAGCCACTGGCTCTTAAAACTGGATTAAATTAAACACCCCACCCTTACTGTTTTTGCTTATGAAAAAGAATATGTGTTTATTCTTTTTTTTTTTCTCCACGTTGCCCTTGTTCTGAAAAATACATGCGTGAAAATTGTCCTAAATACAGAAATTTTTCTCCAGTGGAGCAGATGCTTGACATGAAGAGTTCAGTTAACCTGCTTGTTATATAACAGTATAACTTGGATGAATTGTATTGAAATGTATTGTCACTGAATTTGTGGCATTCTCTTCCCTCCTAAAGTAGGCCACTTGCAAACTTTTAATACTCCTTATACAGTCTGCTGTCCAGGAAAAAAATTTAAGGCCTTGGCATGCCTTGCTTGGTTTCTGGTGTAGCTGTACCATACATCCTTCTGACACGTGCTTTTCATGCAAGCGGAAAGGAAAGGGTTTTTGCTAATATAGGGTATGCTAGTTGGTTGAGCAAATATACTGCAAAAAGATTTTTTGCTAGTGTGACTGATTTGATTGTTTTTTTTTTTTAATCCAGGCTTGTTAAGTTTCTTTCAGGAAAAAAAAAAAAAAGAGTTGTCAAGTAGCTTCTATAATTGGAAGTAAAATTCACATTCACTTTTATTTGGCAAAGAGTAGATATCGAAGCCTGAAAAGTGCTCAGGAGTCTTTCCTCGTTATGTCTTTCCCTGGCTTAAGACGTTCCTAAACTGCTGGTTGAGGATTGTTAAGAGTATACCAAAAGGAGAAACGCTTGAACAAGACCTTACGGTGTTTAACTATCCATATAAAAAGTTAATATTAAAATGTGTATTTATTTATATATATTAATGGACCATTTTGTATTCTATATAAAGTACATTTTATATCATTGTGATTAAATCTTCACTTGTTATCTTTTTTCAGTTTTGTATTCAGCTTTATTTGCATGTTAACTCTAGGAAGTTAGATACATGGTTATGATGAGAAGGAATTTTTGCACAGTTTAGAAAAATAATTCACCTGTATTGCAAGCCTATGCATTCCATACTTTTCTCTTTCCACTTCATAAGCTATAGTGGCCTCTTTAATAAAAGTATAAGGAAACATTTTTTATAGCTTTCAACTGGGAAGTGCAACCCAAAATTTTATGTTAAACGTGTGTTATTTTTGTTACAGTAATTTTATCTAGGCACAGGCATAAGAGGAAAAATAGAAAATAATTTTTTGCAAAATTCAGACATTCTCTGAAAGCTTTTTCTCTATGAGCATTAAAGTAAAAATACTAAATTCAGTTTAATGATGTTATAGAAATAGAAATAAATGCATCATAGTAGGGCAGGGAGAAGGGACAGGTCTTCCTTTCAGTCTACTCTTTCTAAGAAAGGGCCTGTTGAACTGCTCCTTTTCATAAACTAGTGCCATATTGCTTCTGACTTCAAAAATACTTTGTGTCTTAAAGTTACATTCGTATGTATTCCACACACTCAAGTAGAGAACTTACTGCACTGCATCAACAGAAGGGTCTGTATTATATATGATAGGTAGTAAAACCAGCATTCATTTCTAACCCTGAATATTTAATAACTGACTATATTAAAACAGAGCACAAGTGTAATTTTGGAACTCTACCTTGTTCATGTTTTCATGGGGTAGGAGAAGGCTTATAAAATGACAGATACAGAATCTTATAAATTATTTCCTGTAGTGGTTGGTAAATGAAGCAAATGGGGTGAAACAAATACATTTTTGGTGGTTGTAGAAATAAGATGTGATTCCTAGTTATTATCTATATCTATGTGATGTTAATAAATGTGATTCCTTTCACAAATTAGCTTCACTTTTTCCCATTTCCCTTACTACCTTTTGCATGTGATGAGCACTTTGCTGCCTTATAGACAACCAAAAGCATGGAGAGTGGAACAAGAGGAAGCAGAGAGATAAGGGAAAGAAATATGGAAATCTGAAGCAGGAACAAGAAGTGGAATGGTAGGGAGAACTGGGAGAAGAACAAGTAGGGAAAAGAAGATTTGGAGGAGAAATACAGCATCAATATTGGCAGGAGAAGGAAGAAAACATGAGACAAGGGAGAAAGGAAGTAAGAATAATAGTGGGTATCCTTACAGGATCTAACAATGTGGTGGGTTTTTGTGGGTCTGTTGTTTTGGGGTTTTTTTGAGTGATGACAAATGCAACTATTTGCTTAAAATATTAGCAATAGGATATATTCTGTTTCTGATAGTTTTGTGACAGCATAGGTTTGGTTTGAGGGTTATGAAGTGTACGTGTTCACCTTAGGGCATGATTCAATAAGTAAAATCCATGTCCCTTTCCTTAAGAGATGACGAAGAAATGCTATTTTGAAAACCATAGAGGCTCTTGTAAATAACCTGTGCAGTGAAAAAGGAAGGGATTCTCTTTGTGTCTGGCTGCTTGGGTTGGAAGTGATCACAGCCCTCTAATGACCAGAGAGTTGTGGGGACATGTCATGTATTGTGCAGTATTCATGGATGCCAGAGATGGATTTTCTACACTGATGTCTTGATGGTCAGTAGATTCTTAAACCATAGCAGCACTCATTCTGCAATCTTTCATCTAAGTGGTATCTATTGCCTTGACACTTCTTTCAAGAGTGTAGATTCTGACCAGCACTCTGATTCTGATAGCAGCACTCATTCTGCAATCTTTCATCTAAGTGGTATCTATTGCCTTGACACTTCTTTCAAGAGTGGCATGTGGGTAGATTGATTCCCTGTACTTGCTGCATAGTGAAAAATAGCACTGAAGTCAGTGTTTATTATCATGCAGGAATTTTGTCATGTCAGTTGTCTGTCACTTCTCCCATAGCTTCTTGTGTCCCTCCGTACACATGATGTGGACTGTCTGTTCTTGCTATACTGTGCATCTAAAATTTGAGTCTGGAAAGTGACTGGATGCAGGGCCTGGGTTGTATCAGGTTGCACATGTATTGCAGGTAGAGGGGTTGAATGGTATCAAACTTCCATTGCGTAGTCAAAAGAAAAGGAGGAAAACAATTCATTCTGGATCCATCATGAGTTTAGGGTGTTGGCATAGGAACTTAAAAAATTACATGCTGGTGAAATTCCATGATCAGGGGCTGCCAAAATGTCTAGTTTTCAGAATTTGCTGTTGAACAAAATAAAACAAGCCATTCCTCTGCTTCTGCATTGTCAGTGCCTTGAACAAGGCTGTCAGACACGCTGCTCCATGGCACTGAATTTTAGTTTTGCTTTCTGGTAACTGAAATAGAAATTTCTTGTACTTCTGTATGTGCTGTAGATATGGAAGAGGGAAAAGAGAACTGGCAGAATATAGATGATGCCTTTCAGTGGCTCAGAAGATGTACCCATGAGGCAAGAGATTCTGTGCGGTTTTACACCAGATTTAAGTTGTATGGTTTTCCTCAGCCACCTGCATTGACGTGACTGAGCCCTAAATCCAGTTTACTTTGTATTGTTACAAACTTGTGTCTTACAATGGTTGCCAGCTCATTATCCAGAAAATAAGTTATGTTCAAGAGAAAGTTATGGTGCTAACAGTTGTAGATAGAGCATACTGTATGTGTCATCTCCCCTTTCAACTCTGCGTAAGAAGTAACAGTGACTCCTGTTACAGCTACCTGAGTCACAGAAGCTTTTTATGACAGTTTCTGAGAATTCTTTTCTGATATTCGGAGTTTCACATTTCTGACGCACAGGATGATGTTGCTGGGAAGAAGCTGCCATCTGTGTTGATGATCTGCTGTGCATCCCTATCTGTGTATCTGTACGTGTTAACTTTGGCTGTTGATTTTTACAGCTCTATAAAAATGAGCAGACTGAATAAACGACAGCAAGCCTTTTAGTTTCAACAGATAACTTGGCCATTGTTTGTGTGTTGGACAGCAGCTCTTTGGCGTGACCCAGGAGACTTCCCATTCTGGCTCGGCTGACCCGAGGGGACACCGAGGATGCTGAAAGCCCCGAGGAGCCTGCACTGGGCAGCGCCTGCTCTCCTCCCTCCTCTTCCCCTTTCTGCAGCAAGGGTGTGGAAGGGACAGACCCGCATAAAAATGCCATTGAAGCCTCCTCCCACAAGCGCTACTCTCAAGCGTCTTGTCAGTGAAAAAAAAATAAAGGCCAAAAATGTTTGGGGCTTTTTTGCAAGGTAGCCTGCTTTAAAATGGCTTGCAGCAACAGGGGCAGGAGTTACTGGTCACTTCTTGTATTTCGTGCTGGAAGCGTTGTGCGTTGCTTTTTTTCTGACTGTTTAGAGAAGTTCCTGGCCGGGAGGACGGGCCGGAGGTTCCCAAGCCCTCCGGCCGAGCGCTGGGAGGGCAGCGTCCCGGGTT
>NW_010125468.1:0-8887 GCF_000699245.1 Pterocles gutturalis
TACATATATATATATATATATATATAAAGATTGTATCTATCAAGCCCAGAAAGCCAACCATCTCCTGGGCCGCACCAAAAGAAGCGTGAGTAGCCAGTTGAGGGAGGTGATGCTCCCCCTCTACTCCGCTCCTCTGAGACCCCACCTGGAGAACTACACCCAGCTCTGGGGCCCCCAACATAAGAAGGACATGGACCTGTTGGAGCAAGTCCAGAGGAGGGCCACAAAAATTATCAGAGGGCTGGAGCACCTCCCCTTTGAGGATAGGCTGAGAGAGTTGGGGCTGTTTAGCCTGGAGAAGAGAAGGCTCTGGTGAGATCTTCTGGCAGCCTTCCAGTACTTAAAGGGGGCCTACAGGAAAGATGGGGAGGGACTTTTTACAATGGCATGTAGTGATAGGACAAAGGTTAATGGTTTTAAACTGAAGGAGGGTAAATTTAGATGAGCTATTAGGAAGATATTTTTTACCGTGAGGGTGCTGAGGCACTGGAACAGGTTGCCCAGAGAAGTTGTGGATACCCGATCCCTGGAGGTGTTCAAGGCCAGGCTGGATGAGGCTTTGAGCAACCTGGCCTAGTGGAGGGTGTCCCTGCCCATGGCAGGGGGGTTGGAACTAGACGACCTTTAAAGGCCTTAAGGTCCCTTCCTACCCAAACCATTCTAAGGTTACCTGGGGCTCCACACACTGTGTTGATAGCAGTAGACTGAGAAGATAACAGCTCATCCAGCAAGCGCTGAGCAGTTGGAAGAATCTGAAAACATGAAGCAAACTTTGAATTACACACTATTTCACATCCTGATATACTCAGCTAAAGATCTGTCTGGATTTTCATGACTGAAGTACTCTCATAATTTCAGAAGTATCAAATACACATAGTCATGTTTTCAGAAAGGACGATAGAGGGTGCTAAAGATTATACATTAGGAAACCAGGTGTTACACATTCTTTTCTCCTTCCTACATTCACACCCTACTTACAACAGGTAGGTATATAGTGAGGATTTAAATGACTTGCACCAGAAGATCTGGTATCCCCCAACCTCTCTCCGCACAACAGCTGAGATTAAAGATCACACTTACTGTAAAGCAAGATACTTATATCTGCAAATAATATGAACTCATCTCAAACAGATGGAAGAAAAACAATGCTCCAGAAAGATATTTTGCATTTGAGTCACCTGAAGAAACAAACTCAGCATTAAGCTATTCTTATATCTTTTTCCGCTACTGCATATTTTAAGTCACCATGAAGCAGAAAAGTCACAGGTCTAGGCAACATCACAACTTAAGGTTGAAGTACCGGGGATCTGCAGTGACTCTCCTTCAAGCATTTTTGCCAAGATATTAATATTTAATTGGAACAGGGGTACTGGCTTCATGAAGGGAAAGAACTCTTGAGAGAACTGGGTAATAAATTCTAGCTGCTTGGAATCACTGTCATTCTGATACATACAGAAAACACCTTCTAAAGAGATTTTGAAAAACATCTCCTTATCTAGCTACATTCCTACAGACCACCATCCCTTTACACTTGAAAGTAATTCAGCTTTATATTACTGTACCATTATGTAATTCACGAGCTGGAAAAAAAATAGAATCATGTGTACAACCTATGTTAATTCTACATTATGTAGTAAAAATACAGGGTTACAAGGCATCAGAGTATGAATCTCCACTCAGAAATCTTGCAGACTGGGAATGAGCCTGTTGGAAGAGTTTGGGGCATGCCTTGCATTTTCCAAGGGAATTACACAACACAGGTTAAGATGCATCTGCCAACAAAACCCAAACTTTTCTGTTGGCCAGCATCGATCTGAATAGCTGTCAAGACAGTAATAATTAAATTAAATAATTCAGATGTTCCTGGGTGCACAGCTGCTACACATGACCGACGGAGGAACAAACCCTGCAAAAAAGAGCAGACACAGAGTATTTGAAAGCAAACAACTCACATGCCATTCAGGAAACAACTACCACCACTGCTAGCCTTTCAAAACCATCCTTTATTAAGCACCAGACTATGTGACATAAAGTTCAGAGTCCTTAAGGAGAGAAGAAAAGCTTTGCAGCAAGAAGCACAGATTATTGGTGCTGAACCCTCAGCAACAAAAAAGCAGTATTTTTATATCACTTTCATATTATATCATTCCTCTATTTCCTCTCATAAGAAGATTTGTATTTCTGTAGGAAATTTAGAGGACGTTTTAGCAACAGAATATTGTGTCCCAAGCACAGCATCACAATATGAATTTTAGGCACACACTGACAGTGATCTAACTCTTACTTAAGATGTTATGCATGCACTACTGAAATGTGACAGATACTCAACTCAGTTTTTCTCAACCTCCATTGGCTGAACCAGCATGAAAAAAGTTGCAAGCCCTTATATTTTTAAAGCAAACATTTCACAATCACTTAGGTATTCTTCTGTACTTTGTGAAAGTATTTTAGGCACATCATATAAATGACCTGACCTTGAACAACATAGATGTTTAAGGAACAAGAGAGCAGATTTTGCCTTTGACTGCCGCTGGTAAGGACTACGCAGACCAATATGATCAAGCTGTAGCCATTTATTATGCCTCAATTACACACTTTTATACAGAATTCACGCAGATTTGGTAATCACTGATTGGATACAATGATTTAAAAATCTTAAAGACAGAGTTACTATTGGCTAACTTTGGTCCTGGGAATGGGACCCTTAACATTACCTAATCCTGTTGATTCTTTACCTCCAATTTCTCCTTATCTTACATCCTGAACAATTGCTTTCTTTCTCATCCCTTGCAGGTGTTATTTTTCTCCTGTAGTAGACATCACTACATGAGGACCTTCTTCTAAAAAAGGTTCTGACAAACATGAGTATTTTTCTGCTAAGGAGATTCTTACAAACATAAGTATTTTTCTTCTAAGAAAGTTCTCACAAACATAAGTATTTTTCTTCTAAGAAAGTTCTCACAAACATAAGTATTTTTCTTCTAAGAAGGTCTTACAAACGTTAAGTATTTTTATTCTAAGAAGATTCTCATAAACATAAGTATTTTTCCTCTAAAAAGATTTCCCACATTTGACTAACAAAATTTCATATCTACTACTTTACATAATGCAAACGATTCTTATGAATCACCAAGAAGCTACACTGGAGGAAGTAAAAAGGTCATCAGTCGGGTGCATTAGAAAATGCCCACCTAAGGCATACACAACACATCCCCTGGGTAGTCTTCTCCACTTAAGGGACCAATCACACAAAAAGAAGCAACCTGATTTGTTATGAACTAAGTTTTACATCACCATGCATTTATTTTATTGTGTTTGATCTTCCACAAGCTGAGCACATATTCATGCTAACATGAATGGCCATCACTCTTCTTTTTCCTTTTAACACACCTCAAATCTTTTACTTGGCAATAGACAATTGTCAAATAATAGAATGGCAAACCTGAAAAGGGCAAGAACTAAAAGCCTTCCAAGCAACTCACAATCAAATAGCATAATTGGTAACCTTGCAACAAAAGACATCACACAAATTGACCCAGAATAAAGATAACTGAATTTAACAAAAAGTCAGTCCTATTGATTGTCCCCCTTTACCTGTTGTGGAAGTTCACTGATTAGGTACTGAGCAAATTTTTGCAATTGGTCTCTTTGTAGCCGAGACAAGGACTCAGAAACAGGTGCTCGCAAGCATACCGCAGATGCCTGAAGAAAGAAAAGGAGATATAAACCTCCATTAACAGGTCAGACTTAATGAAGCTGTGTCCACTGACCGGATGAAATGTCATGAACAGTAGCTTTGCAGATGCATATCGTGCTTGGTCTTGATTGACAATTTTTTTTTTCTGTAATTATGTGGCATGTTGCAGATAAGATGCAAATAAGCTGTCTAGGCTTTGTAAAAACTGTTTTTAAGAGTTTCTTTTCAAGGAAACTGCCTTAACAGCTGTGCTTAAGATCTGTTTTTGCTAGCAATTGCACAAATACTGGCAGAGATTTCACAAACAAACCTCTAAAATAGGACATTATTCTTTAAGCTTCTGGCAAACCAACCAGCTCTGTGGGGGGCTGTTTTACAGAATCACAACCACCTCATTCATCTCATTAGAGGTTTTTTTTCTTCAGTCTTAAAATCAGTCTCTTCCCATATCTTAGAACGACTTAGATGATAAAACCAAAACACCACTAGTTTAACTTTTTTCACTCTACAGAATAAAAAAATGCCCAAATGGCACCTACCTAAAATTTAACCTAGAAACAGGCAAGACCAGTTTGATAATAAAGATGTTTCTGATATTGATTCATCTACATAGAGCAATATACCTTGTCTTGTAACTTGCTCCTGTCAGCAGTCAGTATAAACAAACACAAAAATCCTTTCACTATAATTTTTCAAGTTGAAGAAAGGATTGGAGGGAAGAGAATGATTTTTTTATCTTACAGAAGGTCCAAACTTTCTGAGTGTAAATAATACAAACAAAAATTCCCAGCTCTCAAAACTGGAACTAATAATTCAAAGCAGAACCCACTTTTTTGCCAACTCTCTGGTCCTAAGTACAGAAAGCATACCATATTCCAATGATTTCACAAGAGTATCCATGTAAGCCTACTACAATTGTCCATTAACAATATGAAATATTAACAAACTTCAGCAGGTTATTAGCACTTATTTAAGAATCTGGAGTTGATCGTAAGCATGTTAGCTACAAAGTGTTCTGACACAGCAGAAAATCTTCTGTTTCTTTCAATCATCCAAGCGTAATCCTTCCTTAAGATGTATTTCTCAGCTTCCCAAAGACTGAGGAAATTAATCTGTATGAAAGACTGAACACTCAATTTGTGTATTTCACGTTGATTCTACGCATTTTCACCTGGAGTTCATCTGGATAAGAAACACCTACTTTTCAGTCTATACAAGGCCACACAGACTACAAGCAGTCAAATAAAAACATAAACTTAACTATCTGTTTGAAATACAAGTCAAAGTGACACTTACTTGCCTCAGTATGTGTTAAAATCAACTGGTGAACATGAGTCTGACAGCGATCAAAACTACCTTCCTTCTGCACTCTGAATGATCAAACACCCGAAAGAAAAAAGAGCTTTCAAATCCCGGATTTACAAAGACTTTTAATAAAAGACTAACTATTGGAGACCTTTCACTCCTTGCAAAACAGAAGAAATAACAAGTAATTCTGGCATTTAAATGAAAACAGGAACGGGCCAAAAAGGACTCTATCTACCCTCAGCAATTTGCACAGTATCAAAGGATGTTCTGCAGTTTAGAGCCTCAGACAATTCACTCTGCAGACTGCAACTGCGAGCACACATTTGCACAATCTGTAACCAAAAGGAGTGCCAAGAACAATTTCCCTAAAGAGAGCACATGTTGCATAGAACTGTAATGAGGAGAGACTCAGAGAAGATGCCTAGGGGAGACCAGAACTGTATTTAAAGGCCTACGTTGTGTATCCGGAAGAGGCAGAGCGCCACGACGTGAGCACACCACTTGGCCCCAGCTCCGCAGGTACAACTGCATGATGTGATTCGGCATCGATCAAACATCACCGCCACATTGTATGCACCTTTGGGTGGCACCATCTGTGGGGGTACCACAGTGGCACTCAGATGGAAACCTGTTAAAATTCAAAAGTCCAAAGTTACTCTTCTGGTGCTTGGGAGACAGACTCAGCTAGAATGGAAATCTAGGTATGTGCCATTTAAACAGCAAAACAACATGTCTAGCAACAACATCCATATAGGGATGGACATGGATCTAGAGTCTCTAGCACTTGTTTCTTCCCAATCAGCTACAGCAGAATATTAGCAGCGAGGTGTAACATGTTATAATACATTAATTTAATTTATATACTTATTTCTATTAATATTTAACAAAGAAAAGCAGAACTGGATAAAGCCATCACTGAAAAGTGTGGGGATGTGATCACAGGGTCAAAGCTAGACTTCACATATTTCAGGCATGAATTCTGTGTTAATTAACTCTGGCAACAGTGCAGAACAGGCTAGGTGACTTCTTCAGAATTATTTCCAAGTCAGTCAACTTTCACGATTTTACAGTAAAGTAAAGAAGGCAGTACTTACACCTGAACACTTACTTTCACTTAGTGGCTTCAGAAGTTACCCATTTCCCATAAATTATGTACCTCCTTGCCATTTCAAAAATATCCTATTTTTATAAACCATGTACTCAGAAAACAAAAAAAGCCCCCTTGCTTAGTCTAAAATCAGTGGAAAGGGGAAAATCCAGCAGTAACACTTGAATGAATCCAACCCCATAATCTGTGATCAAACAAATACATTATGAATCTCATCTCAGACAGGATGACAAAGAACTTTAATGAAGCCCGGCTTCATGTAAACTCATAGCAGTTGTACTCATAATGCAGCTTCCTCTATAGATAATGGTTATCCAGAGGCACACATATTACGAGCAGGGAAAGGCTATCAGGAGCATGAATCTTCTACTTGTCTTGAAGGTCCCTATCACCAGTTAATCATACTCTACAGCAATGAGTATCAGCCTCAGAGCCTTTTTGCTTGTCTCAAATTCAGTTTCAATGAAGCACAGAAAGCACCAAGGGTATCAAAGCCATAACCAAAATTCAGCTCAACAATCTACCTTAAGTGAAAAAATACGGCTTGGGACAGATGATTGAAATAGTTTCTCCATCATCAGTACAGGGAAGTACATTATAAACCCACACTACGAAGTTTTTGTTATGATATTGTAAGATTATAATAACGCTGGTGTTCAGGAGTGCACATGACCTACTAAATCCCATTTAAAACAATGTGCACTATTTCATCCTCAAAATATAATCCCTGTGTCAACATAAACTTGCTCTTACCTTGCTTAACCTTTCTATTTCTCCTGTTCACCAGAATTCAAATCCTCTTCCTGTTGTGGGTGATTATTTTGATTAGTACACATAATGCCACCCAAATTCTTCAGCCATTTTAGCAATTGGAACAGAATCAAAACAAAAGAAGGCATTCACCACAAAATGACTGCACCGCTTATTACTAGCTACAGTTCTAATTTATGTTCCGTAATTGGACAACACAACCCAAACAGTTCAGCTAGTCCTTCTGTTATACTAGAAGAATCTCAGACTAATGCCAAAATGCCCTAATTTTCACAAAAGCAAATGAAGCATTTCACAAATTGGAATTGTTGCAATTCCATTTCACTGAGAAAAAGGAGTATCCAAAAGGTGATACAGAAGAATGGGTCCCAGCTATACACTCTCATCAAGCTTGTACAATGAAATTTTTATTTGTATATGAAAACAGTGAACTGATTAAATGCAAAGAGGAAGGAAGAGTTATAAAAAGAGACAAAGAAAATTTCAGGGCTTCAGGATGTCACAAGCTTCAACTCAAACTGTAGCTTGATGAACATGTCTGTCACTGACACTGCTAATTCAAGCAGCTTTGGCCAATTCTTTTGCACCACCAGTCTTGCTGTACTGAACAACTGTTTGTGGGATGGCACAGGAAAAAATCTCAATTAAATTAATGGTTACTTTTACCTGCAAAAATATCACAATTCAGTTCACTGCACAGCTTAGAAAAGTCTGAGCCTGCAGGGATTGAAAAGCTGACTGTGAGGGGGACTGTGTGGAGTGCTTAGCCTAACGCTACTGTTTAAATAAATGGTCATCAAATTGTACTTGTTTACAGTCAAAGTGCAGCTATTGTCTTCTCCTGAGGACCACAGCTCTTGCCCTCCTGCTTAAACGTGAAGACAAGAATCATCTGCTGCACACCTGAGTGACCTGGCCACCTCATGGAGATCACAAGAATGTTCTTCCCTGCCACCCCAGCCTGGCTCCCACTATCCAATAACCAGCTCATCTACTGCATGCATAACAACATATTACAAAAACATGTCTGCATGTACCAGCAGATTCATTCCGCAATTGCATGTAGCCCACCAGAAAAACCTAAGATCTGTACCCTACTCTTGGCAAGCTCCCTTCCCAGGAGACTCCAAGAATGAGCTGCAGGCCAGAGGAATTGCTCTGACAGGAGTTTCAACCCCCTGCTTTTCTTAAGTGCGCTGTGGGCGCAGAGCAAGCTTGGTGCTTCTATGAATGCACTTGGGCTTTCTACACAGAAACTGCATCTTACACTTCTTATGACTACCAGATTCAGTATGCATGCATAGAGCAAATATGTCAAGCAGCCAGCGCCAATGCTTCAGAGGATGTGTCAGGTACATGCACTGTACAACACACCCACTACGCACAGACAGCTCCAGGAGTGATCCACTGCACGCATGAAGCGGGTGTTATGTAATGAAGATGGGGCAGTAGCACACTGTCTTCTCTGATACTAAATTAAGACACAGAGTGAGATCAAAAGTAAAGGCTGGAAATAATAAACTACTGTTTTGGCTAGGTCCTACAAAATAAAGGTGGCTTCTTTTTCAACTCATCATCTATCCTTCTCACTGTTATTCTCGTGAAATTTAATCTTTCAGAAGTATCCAAAAGAAATGTATGCCTCCTGCTGGTTAAAATCCAGTTTTCAGAATTTCAGGACAGCTATGTCAATGTCTTTTGCATTTCATATTTATTTTAAAATTAAACTTGTTTATTATGAAACTTCAGATCTGTTTATTAATTTTTCTGAGGTCCTACTAGTCCTCATGATTCCAGGTGGAAATTACAAATCTGAAATACCCCAAGCTACTCAGCAAGCAAAGGAAAGAAAATATTTAAGTAACCTATGAGTTAACACCACCTTGCTAAGAATACTTCTTGCAATAAGTTTCCAAGCCTTCTTCTTTGATATTTGGCAGTTCTGATACCCCTATAACAAAGACAGCAAACACAACGCAGAATCACAGAATCACAGAATGTTA
>NW_010125469.1:0-2469 GCF_000699245.1 Pterocles gutturalis
CCATTCTATGATTCTATCATTCTATGATACCAAACTGATTGAGGAAATGGACCCTTTGGAAGTGAGAGCCACCCTACAGGAAGACCTGGATAGGCTGGAAGAGTGGGCTCACAAGAACCTTATGAAGCTCAACAAAGATAAGGGTAAGGACTTGCACCTGGGAAAACATAATCCCAGAGTGCAGCACAGGCTGGGATCTACCCAGCTGGGGGGCAGCTCTGTGGAAAGGGACCTTGGGGTCCTGGTGGACAACAGGTTCAATAGGAGCAAACAGTGTGTGTTGCTGCGGCAAAGCAAGCCAGCAGGGTGCTGGGTTGCATCAACAAGGGCATCACCAGCAGAGATAAAGAAGTCATTATCGCACTCTACTCAGCGCTTGCCAGGCCACACCTGGAATACTGTGTGCAGGTTTGGTCCCTGCTATACAAAAAAGTTGTGGACAGGCTGGAGAGAGTCCGGGGAAGGGCCACAAAGGTGATCAAAGGCCTGGGAATCCTGCCACATGTGAGGAAAGGCTGAGAGAACTGGGTTTGGTCAGCCATGAGAAAAGGTTCAGGGGACACCTCATCACCATGTTCCAGTATTTAAAGGGTGGCTGCAAAGAAGATGGAGGCTCCCTTTTTACAAGGAGTCACATGGAAAAGAGGAGGGGTAATGGGTACAAGTTACTCCTGGGGAGATGCTGATTGGATGCAAGAGAAAAGTTTTTCACAATGAGAACAATCAGCCATTGGAATAATCTCCCCAGGGAAGTGGTGAATTCCCCAACATTGGACACTTTTAAGATTTGGCTGGGCAGGGTGCTGGGCCATTTTGTCTAGACTGTGCTTTTGCCAAGAAAGGTTGGACCAGATGATTCTTGAGGTCCCTTCCAACCTGGTGTTCTGTGATTCTGTGATTGTCTTAGGTCGATATAGTTTAGTTTCCATCTGACTGCAGTTTGTTTGTGGCTGTAATGTTTTACTTGCATATTTACATGGCAGTGAAAAAATTGAGATACAGATTACTCAACTGTTATGCAATTCTTCAAAATCCAAGTTCTATGGCATATCAAACTGCAAGCCCTATACACTGAAGTGTGATCAATTTACTCTTTTTCCTGTCTTTATATAAAAGTAATATGAGGACCCTAAAGAGAAGTGAAAGTGGGTCATACCTAATAGCATTTCCCATCTTTGCTAAAAATCACAGGCATGTCCGACTAGCTCGTTCCAAAATTGGCAAGGAATTAAGACAGTTACATTCTATTATCACAAAACCCCCTCTTTTGTTAAAAGAAAGTGCATAAAGTAAAAGTACACTCAATATATTGGCAACACTGAAGGTGAGAGAAAGAACCTCAAACTGATTACACCCAGTTTGTTGTTCTCTCTCGTAACCAGAATATGTTAATATCAAGTATGTGAAGACTAAAAGATACCCAAGAAAAATACTTAGCTTGATGTAATTTATATTTATGATTAGCTGAAAAACCATGTAGCTTCAGCTCAAGAGAGCTGACATAATCCTAGATAAACTTCGAACTGGACTGTAAAGTAAGGATTCCACCATTTCAAGTGAGTTTTGCTTGTAAGTTTACTGGGAGGCTGAGAAGTAGTGAAATGAAGAAGAATTGAAAATAATTTGTTGCCTAATTATACTTGAAATTTAAATGGTGCCCTGATGTCAGTGGGTCAAGTTTATAAAGCAGCAAAACTTACCTCCAGGAAAGATGTGAATTAAGTAATTCTGAACAGACTTAATATGGAATAATTTGTCTCAATACTAAAACACACTGCTGTTAGACTAAAGTGGTGCTAGACATCCCCATTACCATGTTAGACCATTAAATTGGAAAATAAAAAAGAATTTATAAAACTTCAAGGACTCTAGTTACATGTAACAAAGTCATCTGACAAGAATAAGTAGTGGTAAGCGAACTTACAATAATTCTTTCTTCCTGATTTCAGTTAAGGATACAGATCCAAATAGAAAACAGGTTCATAAATAGAAACAAAAGGAACATATCTTCCAATATCCCTGATACAAAATTTTTCAATGTAGAGAGAGCAAAAGGGAAAGGACTGTAAAAAAGCAGCCAGGCCTGCACACTCTCCCTATAAAGCATCTCTTTTTCTTCCAACCCTTACACTGGAAGTACTGCATCACTCCGTTTAGCAGGGCTTCTAAGAGGGTGGATATCACATACAGTAGGTAGAAAAGACAAAGAACAAGTGCTGGGTCTATTGCACAAAGTTGTATTCTGCTTTATTATACTCATGCCATTCTGCTAACTTATTTAGAAGCTACCTGCTGTAGATAAAAAGACATTAAGCCCAGAATATAAACATAAGTATAAATAAAAATCAATTCTCTAGGGATTACATCTGTGAAGTAAAGCAGAAGTTGAACAAAGTTGCATTGGGTCTTGCCGAACAGGAAAAAACAATTGTTATGTAAAACAAGGCAACGCCAATCAGATATATAAGA
>NW_010125469.1:2491-17726 GCF_000699245.1 Pterocles gutturalis
AATGGTGGCCAAATATCTGAAAGCCCCAGGCCCAAGTATTTTTTCTTTTTTATAAACTTACTGGCCCAATATAAGTAAGTTTCCAAAGAAAATTATTAATCATGATACATTTGCCCTTATATGTCTTTGAAAACAGCTATCTCCAATGATACTGCATAAGCTTGTGTGTTTTATCATATTTTGTCTGAGTTTTCAAGCATTCACATTAATATAGCACAGGAATATGTTGCTAAAATACTTGAAATGGAACAAAGTAACACTGTAATGGTTTTTCTTTAGGATATTTACCCCAGGCACAATTCACTCATTTCAATTAGGAAAATGAACTTTTTGCAAGTTTCTTCCCCTCTGCTCACTTCTTTCTGATCTCACACCAAGTGGCTATATAACTGTTAATACAAGACCTTATTTATGAAGAACAGAATATGAATTCCCAATTTTTGCCTCTTGCAGATTTTCATGCAGCATTAAGGGTAAGCATGTACCTGAGCATGTATCTCAAGTATACCTTCATGACACTACGTTGTGAGAAGAAGAGAGAACATGTAATTTTTCATATTTTTTTAGTCATACTTGCTATGACCCTATGAATATTAATTTGGAAACGACAGGAATCTCTCTGTGCAACTGATTGCTTTGCGACTGAGACCCTCTCACTGAATGACAGTTTGCCTTTCTCAGGGAAACACCCTCAGTTGCCTCTACTGGTTAAAAGTTCATCAAACAAGGATTGTACTTCCTAACACTTTTGGGTAAACGTTATTGTTTGACTTTCTGAAAGTGATGAATTTTTTTTTTTTTTTGAGTTACACAGCTTTCCACAAATCTCCTAAGCCACTATGGTCGTATGTTTCCTTCACATGAAGATCTAAATGGACACAGCAAACAGTAACAGAGGAGTGTTCCCACATTGCCCTTTTTGACATGATGCTCATCTACCATTGAAGGGCCAGAAGAATGTTCTGATCAAACTGTCATTTAATCATTCTCATCATTCTCTGCTAAACATATCTGGGGGTATCTTGGGCATGTACGTTCCTCACAACTAAGAAATAGATTGAAAAAAAATTAAAAGCTAAACTTCTAAGAAGTTAATGTGATTTCTTAGGTCATATTTTAGTCTGTTAAAAATCAGAACATAACTTATAATGATGAGTAATCGCAATGTTTGTTTCCATGAAATAAATGCTGAGCACCATCTTCTAGATAAAGAGAAAGAATCTAATAGGACACATCAGAACATAAATGAAGCTTATAAATACATACTTGTGGTTTTGCCTTTCTCAAAATACTTCAGGATTAAACTAAGATATTAATACATTAGGAGGGCTGTAGATTTATTCTAAGACATTTTTAAGGGAATTCTTGCTGGTGTCATGACAGAGAAAGGTAACGGACTATAACAATTATCTCATTGTCTTATCAAATAATTTTCAGTACAATACAATTCAACAATAAAATCAGAGTGAAAAAAAAAAGCGTAACAGTGAAAACACAAGTATTCATGTAATTAAAAGAGGTCTGCTAAAACCTCCATTGAATTAGATGGGCTAAGGTTTATCCCCTGACAGAACTGTAATACAAACTAGCCCATTTAACAAACTGATTGAAAACCAGGATGCAAATATAAAGGCTTACCCACCATATTAAAAAAAAATAGAAGAAAAAAGCATCCAGCAGCAGGTTATATAAAGATGACAGAGCACTTTGACGATGGTGATAGTTTCCTCATATTACAGGGGAAAGAACTGCAGAACAGCAGGTTAGCAACACATTGAAGTCATAGCAAAGTGAGACTGGACTCAAATCTCCCCTTACTCTAGAATTTAACTGTCAAGTTTGACAAGTAATGAGCAAAATTTCACACTCAAGCATTTAAATAGCTCTCAGAAATAGCTACATAGGCCATTTGTCTGGTATTTATCTGTGTGAATGTCTCCCTGAAACTGCTCAGCCTTGAAGTTTCCTCAGAATTTCAGATAAGTGCATTTGCTTCATTGCTGGGGTGGTATAGCTACCTAGCCTATTTTTTCCTCACAGGATATTTTAATTGCTTGCACCCATTTGGAAATCCTTTTTGGTTTTCAAAGGATCAAGTATAGAGAAATACAAAATTGGTTATCTGGGCACACAATGAATCAGCATTTGTAGACATCTGCAAGCTCTCTGTGCTGTTTGTTTGTGTGTAGTTTTGATTCACAGCTGAAAAACTTTATAATAATCATTCAGACAGAACAACTATAGTTTACTCATAACAAACCCAAAATGTAAATTTTATTAACTGTTTTGCTCTAAAATGTATTTCATTCACCACAAAGCATCTGCAATTTGCTAATTTGTATGTTGTTTGTTCGTGCCAGTCTAATTATTAACATTTGGGCAATCCAGAGACACTTCTGAAGCCTCCAGTAAAGCTTGTTTATTGGAATATTAGTACTAAACCTCATTTAAAAATTGAAGTGATATCATGGTATTGTAGTAAATTCTAACTTCCTTTGTAAAAATATAATGCATGTACAAAATTCTAACACTTGTCAGGCAAAGCACATTTAATGGAATATTCCTTCCATCCTGAAGATTGCCTATATCATCCAGTTCTGTTTTTCCCAGTGGACAAAAATTATGTATATTAGGCAAAATAAGGCTAATTATAATTGTTATGCTATGACAGAAAGGTTATTAAGTTTGCATCATAAGAGTTTGGGGCTTCAAAGAGCTGCATAATCAAAATTTAACTCAATACATGCAAGAGGAAGGCTGCTGCTCTTATACTGGATCAGACACCATGCATTCATTGGTTTGCCAGTTGGGAACACATAAAAGAAAAGACACGATCAAGAATATAAGTGATCTACAGCTCAGGTAGGACAGCAATATTAAAAAGCAAAACAGAAAAAAGTGTTTTGATTTTCAAATGCATAAATGTGCTATTCACTTCTGCTTTAACTTCTTGGAAAGTGTGGCTGTCTTTCAAGAATTCTGGTTGGACTTTTTTCTGACTGTAGCATTAATCTCAGCATGGCAACTTTCACGCACATTCCTTTTTCATGGGTCAGAAGCATCTTGTTACAATATAATAGGGTAGCAATGTAAAGCCAGGAAATTCACAACTTTTTACTGGGTAAAGTAGTAATTCTGAGCAAAATACTGATACAGTAATTTGGGGGCGTGGAAATACCAAACTAGTCCTCAAAAATAATCACTTATTTGTGCCTGAAGTTCTTTTGGCAAAGACCATACGACATGGGATGCTGAATAGAATATCCTGGCACAGACATCTTGCAACAAAGACTATGGCAAGACTTGGTTCCTCCCACCTGGTGAGTGAGTGTCCCTCATTTTCAGCTTCCTCTCATGGAGCCTAAATAATACCAATGATGATAGTTGCAGCTTCACACAATCTTACGGATCTCAAAACAAATGCAGGCTGCCAGATTAATTCCTGCTAGGGGCCAGCTGTGCGCAGGCTGATGCAAGGTATGTTAAGTTAGTTACACAAGCTGTTAAAAAGCTCACCTTGGACTTCTTAATCCCTTCCTAAGCCTGTTCACACTGTAAGGAAGATGTTTTTGCAAAAGGGTAAGAATAAATCAAAAAAGCCCGGGCCTGTATAGTAGAAAGCGGTATCAAGAGTAGGCACTTTGGGTGGTGAAGGGCAGGGGAGCAGTAGCGCTCCCTGTGGGTGTGCAGCATGGCGGCGGGGGGTGGTGGGGTGGGCGATCACTTAAGGGAGAAGAGCTCAGACAAAATGATGGCAGAGCAAAGAAAACATGTTTTGAAGCTGCAGTGACCCCGCCAGCTTCATATTTTTGGAAGGCGAGTGGCCTTGTAGAACACATCTGCTCCCCTTGGTGGCATCCGCTGAGGCCCTGCCACAAGCATTGGCTGCTCACCTCTGAAATGGCAGCCTGCCTCTGAAATGGCTGCCCCCCCTGCCCCGGCCTCTCCCCGGGCCTCTCCCTGCACCAGAGGCCCTGACCTGCGGCCACTGGTGCAGCTGCCTGCCCAGGCCATGAGGGCAGCCGCTGTTGTCGTCTGTGGTTCGTGTCAGGTATACCTCTGTCTGAAGTGTGAGAAAGCCGTATGTTTTGTGTGAACTTGTTTTTAATCTTGGTAGAGAGTTGTTTTAATGAAAAAGGAAAGCTTTTTTTTTTAAAAAAAAAAAAAAGATGAGACAAAAAAAAAAATTAACTGGAGTGACCAGCAAACTTCAGCTACTCCAAGGGGAAACAGGGCACCTGAAAGCTACTGTACGGATTACTTTTCTTGTGTATTCTCTGTTAACTTCACTGAAAATAGCAGAGAGATTATACCTGACCCTATCATCTAGGCTTGAATAATGTTTCACAGGGGTTTGGCTCAGGTACCGTTAGAGCATCCAGTCTTCATGTGTATTGCCCTGATAAAACAAAGCACATTTATGTTACTCATTTTATGGTAGAAATACTATTTAAGATAAGGGTCACTGCCATACCAGCATTCCCAGTATTGTTGTGGAACAGGGAAAAGTGGGGGAAGAGTCATAGGAGCCTACCTTTGGTCTATATTGGGTGAGACACCAATGCCCCAAAGATCTGTGAAAATTTTCAGTAGAAAATTCGAAAGATAAAAATGCAAAAGACTGAAGTCTGTTATCCGTTTCCTAAATGTTATAAATTTCTAGGAGACATTAAACTAATATAGTGGTGAAATGGACCGCTGCTTATGGTAGACTCATCCAATCTCGTAGTAGTTGTGATGGAGTCTGGGGGTAAACTAGGAGGAAAATAATCCTGCTTTGTGACTACATGAAGATAGTTTTCACAAATAATCTGAGAGCTGGAATATGAGTAGAACTGTGGCATAAATTAAATATAGGTATCTGAGCTGCATTGTGGTTGAAAAGAGCTTCTCCAGCTCAGAGGTGAAAGTTAATTTATTGAGTACAACAACTCACCATCTACTGACCAGAACCCATCCTGAAAACAACCAGAAACAGTTCTTGAGCTGTCTGTTCACATGGATAAAATATGTTTTTGCAAGTTATCTAAAGCCTGTCTATGTTAGGGACTGAGTTCAGGGAGAAAAAGTTTGAAGATCTGTGTTCTATAATGTCATGGAATTCTGTAGCTTTTTTTACAGTCTTGGGATTGCGAAAGTTCTTAATGCTTAGCAGGGAAGGCATGGATTTTACAGAGAGATGATAAATTATAGAGCACAGTAAAACTTCTTTCTCTTTAATGTAATTTCAAATTTAATTTGTAATTTAAAAATTTGCAGAAGGTGTAACTCAGAAGTGTAGGCTGACTTTCTATACTTAATTATATGGAGAAATTGTAGAGGGAAGAAGTCTCTCCATCTTTTCCCTTTGACTAGCTGCATAGGCATATATATCATATTATTATCCAAATGTCCATAGGCTGGTGGTAGGCAACAGCTCTGAAAAGGTGCTCATAAAAGTGCAGTTATAGCACAGCCACTATGGCTTTTTAAGGTTGCCATTTAGTGTGGCTTTCTGCGAGAGGCAGAGATTTTTGAAAGTAACGCTGCTGTTGGTGAAATAGGTTCTATCAACTCAAAATGAGAAGTGCCATTTTTTTTTTTTTTTAAGATTAGGCCTTGAAGTTGGCTTTTGTCTTGTACTACCAGTCAGTGGTTTTGACAAGAAGAGTATTTCTATATGAATAAGGCTTCTTTTTATTCAGTGCAATGTTGAGAAAGCCTTGGTAGAGCTATTTCAATTTTTTCTCTTTTTCCAGAATATTTTATGTCATGCCCCTGTGTGCCACTTAACAGCAATGCCATAACTGAAACATAGTTATATGATGTCTCATTATTAATTATTGGTATGGGTTATTTCCAAGTATATTTTATGAAGGTATTTTCCTAGATGAATTCCAGCTAGAAAACTTCTGTTTTTTATTTTGCAGACTACATCTTCCAAGTACTACAGAGTGTACATGCAGTTTAAAGCCTAAAAAACAACTTTGTCATTTCAGGGATGCAGATTTAGTGTTTTCTGCACTAGTCTTGGACAGAGCAATTTCAAAATTGTGAAAAAAGGCAAATATGAATTGTCTGATTAGCTCCATTTTTGTGCGTGCATGTGTGTGAGAGATTTTACTGTAAATTTCATTCAGAGAAACTGGAAGAAAAAAACCCTGTCACTTCAGCTACAGTGACCTGTAATCGTCTTGCTAGTAACATGATGGTTATTGTAATGTGCTGGACGTTGCTTCTTAAAGCTACAAAGATAATAAATCAGAGGGAGTGACCAGAAAAGCAGCAGTGCAAAGCTGCATACTCTAAAGAGGCGGCTGCAACAGAGATTTGTCTGGTTAGAATGTTTGTAATCTGTCACCATATAAGGAACAGTAGAAGCAATCCTATTAAATGAGTTGAAAATTAATTAAATATTCAAGATGTTTTTCTACAGTGGTTTAATATTAAATGGGAGCCTCACTATTCTCTGAGTTTTCATGGTGTTTCTCACAGAAGCTTGCTTATAAAATCTTATATGATCTTGCTGTTTTCTTAGATCTAGTCTTCCCCATGCCTGTTCCATGTGACTTGGTTTACATTTCTCTATTACAAGCTAATTGTTTCAAAGCTGCTGATCACAGTACAGAATGCTGGGTCTTAAGTTGCTTTTCTTATGCATGTCCCGATGAGCTATTTTCCTCATGAGCACAGTGAATATAATGCTACTAGTATGCAGCTATTAAGGGGCTTGAGGAGACCAGAACAGCTGTGTTTTTAAAAACAATTATTTACTGAATCCTTTTTTAGCAGAAGAGTTACCCGTATGTGCATGTTGGTAGTCCTGGCATAGACTGTAGTGTATCTTTAATTTCTGACTTAATATGTCTGTACCTCAGGTTCCTATTTTATCTAATGAGAATGAAATTAATTAATGGTTGCACATGGGGATAGCAATATTTGTACTGAGTCTGTAAAATCTTTCTGACATTATTATTTTAGTATATTATTTCAGGACAGAAGTCTGCATTTATTTGGCCTCAAAAACTGTTTGTCTGGGAAAAACTGTAAAACTAAACTGTAAATTCAAAATTTGATGTTATACTGTGAGGATCCAAGACAGGTGTTTCCTGGAGTATGAGATGAAAGGAATATCACAGAAAAGATGAGCAAAAGTATAAAATTAATGTATGACAGAACTGAAAAGAATTCAAAGGCTCTGGTGTGAAAAATGAGAGAGAGATTCTGGTTCTTAGAAAGCATTTTTGTTATTCCAGCTGGTGAAGGAAATAAAAAAGCAGAATGTGCTGTTCTTTTGTGCATACAGTTCTTGTAAAGAAACTTGATAAAACTACTGACCTTAGTGGTGTGTGCTCTTCGTCTGGTAGAGTATGCCAACAGCTTATACAGCTTATCTTGATAATGGGTTGTCTGTAATATATAATATCCCTAAGCTGTTTTGTGTCTCTTTCTTTACTGGATATTTGAGTTATGGTTTCTGAGGTCGACCATCTCATCAGGTTTTTTTATAGCACTGTATTTCACTTCTCATTTACTCTTACTTCAATACATCTCTTTTTCTCATTTTTATATGGGCTTTTGATTCTATATCTAGGAATAGCATCTTGCAAATTAGGTGGGGTTTTTTTGTTGAAGCATTGAAAGACATCATCTAGGATTATGTGTTTTTATTAGTTTTTCATGGTTTCTATTCCACTGCAGCATGAACAGCTGAAGGGGTCGCTGCCCTGCCCATTTCCTGGGAAACGCTCTTTATGTAGAAGGGATGACTAACTGGGATAGAGTGCCACGCCTGAACTGCTGCAATTTAGTGTGAGTTGTATGAAAGTTTTGCTTTACTGTAAAACAGCTGCTGTTTATTGCTTTAGGCATTGCTATGTATTCTACTCATCTGTTCCTCTGTTCATGTCTACATTGAGTCAACATTCTAAGGGATATTGGGTGTTCCCAGTGTGCTTTTGATTCTAACATTAGGATACTGAATTAACATGATCCATACTATTTTCACTTAGAATTGTGTACCTATTTATAAAGGTGCAAATAGCACTCTGTTAAGAAAAAAGGGGTGTTTTTTTCCTCTTGGTTTCCATTTATCCTTTTTATGACATTCTTAGGAAGTTATTTTATCATGTGGAGAACATGGAGTTCTTCAGTCAGAGGTGAGCTCATTGTTTAACAGCCTTGTGTCCGTAAAGTTGACACCCATGATGAAAGTTGTGTAGTACATACCGTAATTCTATAACACTTCTTAATACTTACTCAAAAGTTAGTTAATATGCAAGACTGGACTCATGCAATTAAATCTAGATTGCTTTTTACTATTGTTGTATGTGTTGGTTTCTGGACAATGTTAGTGCAACCTTAATGAATACAAAGTGTGCAATTGGATGTGAGGAAACATACTTCCTAAAAAAAATAAACGCATTTTTATGTTGAATTGCTTATAAACACAAACTTAGACTATGAACTACTGAAGAAGTCATGCTGGGTACAAATGCTAATTTGTTTATAGCATGGTAATCTTTGTAAATAGACTAAGCCCTTAAGCCTCTGCCTTAAAATATTTCATAAAAGTGTTTAAAACAAATATTATAGATGTATTTTTCTCTGGAAGTTTGGGCAGTTCAGCTGTTAAACACATTGATGAAACAGCTGTGTTTTAACAAATTATCACTGATCAAACTTTTTAAATATTGTGCAATTAATTCTGAGTTCTATCTGCCATTTCTGCATTGGACTGGTAAAAATGCTGGATCAAATGTTGTATATTAATAGTACTTAGCTTTGGGTCATAGAGATCAAATATTATTAGCATTGCTAATTATAAATAAAAATCTGAGGGGCCACCAAACCATTTGATAAATTCCATCTAACTGCCAGTAAATAGTGATAAATTTCACTGTTGTCTCAAATTTCATTTAATTTGTTTATCAGAAAAAAAGGTATAGTACACTTAAGTACACTTTCCTGTTCCAGAAAGATGACAGTCCAAATACTTCATTATACTTAGCACTTGTGAAAGTGAGTGAAAAGGTAATGAATAAACTTCCAAACCTTTGTTTTCCTATTTAGTGGCAAATATGACCTCTGCTATGACCCAGCCATGTAATCTATGAGAAATACACTATTCTGCCAGAGACATGCAAGTGACAAGTAATAGTTTGGATGTGGCTTTACTTGGAGAGCTGATTTTGGGTTCATAGCACTTATTGCTACTATTTGTACTCGGTGAAGTTATGCCACTAATGCCCCTCGACCCTTTTGCATATAACTGCTGAATCATATAATAATTTAGACTAAAAGCGGTCTTAGTGAAGCCACCTGTTTCAACCTCTCACTCAAAACACAGCCAACTTTGAAATTAGTTTGCTGCGGATCGTATCTGGTGGCATGACGCGATAGGTTGTCTAGTAGCTTCCTCTACAGAAATACCCTAAAATGTTGCTGGAGCAGTTTAGTAATATTTCAGGAATTTGTATATGGACCAGAGCTTGTGTAAGCTCACACAAGTGAGCTAATTGGTGATGTCAAGATTGGAGGCAGCCTGGGTTGCAGTGATCATGCACTGGTGGAGTTCGCAGTTCTGAGGGATATGGGTCAGGTAAAAGAGTAAACTCAGAACCCTGAATTTCAGGAAAGAAAACTTTCAGCTGTTCAAGGAATTAGTCAACAGGACCCCCTGGGAAACTGCCCTCAGGGACAAGGGAGCAGAATGGAGCTGGCAGATCTTTAAGAATGCTTTCCATAGAGCACCAGAGCTCTCAATCCCCGGTTGTAAGAAATCAGGCAAGGAAGGCAAGAGACCAGCATGGCAAGAGACCAGCATGGCAGAGTGGAGACCTGCTCATCAAACTAAAGGGCAAGAAGGAAATGCACAGGCAGTTGGAAGCAGGGACAGGTGTCATGGGAAGAGTATAGGGATGCTGCCCAGTTGTGTAGGGATGGAGTCAGGAAGGCCAAGGCACAGATGGAGCTGAACTTGGCAAGGGATGCGAAGAATAATAAGAAGGGCTTCTACAGTACGTTATCCAGAAAAGGTCAAAGGAAATGTACCCTCCTTGATGAGCAACACTGGCAAACTGGTAGCAACGGATGAGGAGAAGGCTGAGGTACTCAACCACTTTTTTGCCACGGTCATCACTGGCAACCTCTCTTCCCGCACCTCTTGAGTAGATGGACTGCAAGGCAGGGACTGGAGGAGCAAAGTCCCTCCCACTGTAACATTAGTGATGTTTTTGTATTGTCATAATTTCTTCAACAGGAATATTGCATGGGCTGTCATTACCAGGGAGTTGAATCTATTTTAAAAAGTTAAGCTGAAATTAATACTGTACTGTAATAGGAAGGCTCCTGTGCAGGTGGAGGAAGTACAATACTGGGGCTTCATAAGTAATGATTGCCTTAAGGTAATCAGCTGTTGAAGGGCTGCTTCTAAGCATACAGGATAGACTGATTCTTGTAATTTCTGCAGCTGACTTTTCAGCAGATCTTTCTATATGAAGAAAGATGAAGTCCCTGAAATATACTAAATATATATTTTCCCAGCAGGGAGGATGTGAGAGCTATTTCTACAGATCTTCGTTCTTAGTATTGAGGAAAATTAAAGGCTTTAAGGTGACTAAAACTAAATTAAATCTCTGTTTATAGTACAGGTCTCCTGACCTAGTGGGAAGCTTGTTAAATTGAGTGCTTTGTGCATGTACGTGTACTGGGTATGAAGCCAAGCAAAACTCATCAGTCTGATATGTTCTTCTGACCTCCTTAGGTCATAGCACTTCTGAAGTACTTGTCAGTGACAATGTAATAAGCCTGGGGTTATATATGGTAGAAAAAATATATTATTTGGAAAATGATACAGTTACACAGCATTTAGCATCTCTAACCTTTAGAGGGTTTCTCTGAACACATGCTTGCTGCTTCAGGAAACTTTGTGAAGTGAAATAATTTTCATAAAGTGTTAGGTGAATTCATTTTTTTAATTGGGAAGTGATTCAAGTTGTGCTGCATCTTTTTTTTTTTTTTTTTTTAATAGCTAGAATGTGGGATAGCGCTAGCCATGTTTTCCAGTTGGCAAGAATCTTCCACTGGAGATTTATTGTTGTGTGTTAATAGTCAGGTTTGATTAATATTCTATGAAAGGAGATGTCTTCTTGGTTGACAGTTTTCATATTTAGTTTTGTAGTTACTGTTGTTTACTAGTCACTTTTTTTCTATCCTATATGCACTCCAATGGCAGTTTCCAGCCTTTTTTTTTTTGTGTGTGTGTGTGTGCGCATCACTGACATAACAGCTTTGCACTTAGTTCTTCTCTAACTAACAGCATTTACTTTCTTTACTCATAACTTAGTAAATTGTGCTCTATTGGGAAATGCCTGACTGTATGCCTTCAAAATAAGTCACCTTTTATTATTAATACTTTCCCCGTCTTGTACATTAACTTGTTTTTCTTAGAAAAAATAAAACGCAAGCTACCTTAAATAAATGCATACTCATAAACTTTCCTGTGTTCATGAAAAGTGCAATGGTTAGCAGTTCAGTGGATAGCAAAAATTTAGTTAGGCTCAGGAAGTATTAAAATAACAGAAAACTGTGAAATCATTCTGAAATTTCAAGAAGAGGCCATCTTGCAAATTTTCACTGTTTGTGTACATGAACCAGGTAGGAGATACAGCAGAGCAAGATCTAGTTATACTGTTTTAGGTTCAGGATGAAGTTTCTAAAGAGTTGATGTTATAAAAACACACCCAGGCCTATTTGCCCCTGACAACTATAGTTGCAAATAAAGCCTTGCTTCTCTTTGGTATTATTACCGTCAGAGTTGTGGAGTAACTGATTTACTCAGGTTCTTGTGGCACTGGAATCTAATTTGCAGTGTTTTGACCAGCTTCCCACCTACCCTTTTTGCTTGTTGAAAATAGAAATTTTTAATGGGCTTGTCAGAGGAGGTAGTTTGTACCTGACTTTTTTCACTGGCTTCCCCAAGAATGGGGAAAGAGAGTTAAGCAGGGGATGGAAGAACTCTTTCCTACCTAGCCTCTACCTTTGGATGTTTTTACTTATCCATTCATGTGTTTCAACTGAGCTGTGATGATGGAGCTTGCATATAATTGGTAGCCCTAGTTATATACATATATGTGCATGCGTATCTATAAACAAAGAAAATATTTTCTTATATGCTGTGTGTTCTCTTCTCAAAGTATTGCACTTTATTTGCTTTGGTGATCTGAAACAGCTGATTGAGTCTAATATTGTTATCAGTATGGTAGTTGGTTAGTTTAAAAAGTTCTAAGAATGAAACGGTTCTCAGAGAGAGCTGCAAGATATTTTGATTAAAGTAGGCTGTGGAGTGCAGGGAGGCAGCTCTGATTGAATGCGCGTTTTTGAATTTTTGCTTTAGCTATGTCTTAAAAAATACACTGAATAGTGAGAATGTTTAGAATAGCAACAGCTTGTTTTTTCCCTTCTTAACAGGACACAGTTTGGAGTACTTGGTCTCAGGATTTTAAAAACAAAATCATTTTTGTCAGAGCCGGAAACTTTCATAGTCATTTGCGTACAAATTAGACTTACGAGTGTCAGTTATTTAATCATGGCAGATGGCCCCTCTGCTTTCCTACACTGTTAAGACCAATAAATGCATAAAGTTTTGCATTGTGTATCTATATACACCCTATATACTGAGTGGTTCCCACTCGGTAATTGTTAGGAAGAAGTACATGTCTCGGCATACTGGGTGGTACATGGAATTTCCAAAAGATAATCATCTACTCTCAGCTATAGTTCCTGGCAATTAAATGGAGTTTGTTTGTTTGCTTGTTCAGAAATGTGTTATTCTAAACATGATGTGTATTTTAAACTGGTATGCTATAAAATTGTTCAAGCTCCCCTCTTTGTCTGGTTTTAGGTTTTAAAGGTATTTTTTCAGCCTTTTTTTTTTTTTTTTTTTTTTTCCCCTTCGCCTCCTGGGTTATAATTTCAACATAGTTATTTCTTGAACCATCTCACAACTGTATCTAAGGTAGAGAGGAAAAAAAAAATATTAACATTTAATGGGAAAACTTTCTAAATTTATTAACTCATCTCTCATACTGTATCTTCAAAATTCATTTTGGGAAACCTCACAAAAATTATCCAAAATTGCCCAAATCAAAGCAGACAAAGTCTGAGTTTAGAGGCTTTTGGAGTACTTTTAAAAATATTAGATTTTTGCTCTTAATTGGCCTCAGAAATGCTACCATGCAGTTGTGAAACCAAGCATGTTTATGTTGTTTAGTGACATGCAGGAGAAGCAGGTGTGGTCTCCAATACAATGCCCTTTTAAGCAGTTGCTAGTATGGTTCCAACATAAAATCACCATGCAGCATGATAGATTCATAGTGCTTTCTCTACAACTTTCAGAATTTTGTAATATCTTTCTTTTCTTGCCCCTTTGCAATGGGTATAAGTTGTATATTTAACCACTCTTAGACCCATTTGTGGCTATCTTTACGGTAGTTTCTCTAGCTGCCCTGATCATCAAGAAAGACATTAAAAATGCTGGCAACAAGCCAAGAGAAAGAGTTCACCCTCTAGCCCATATTTTCAGGCAGAACACAGTGATATTTGAGACTGGAATGTTGAAGGGTTTAGTTACTGGTGTAGTTGTCTATTCAGTTATTCGTCAGGAAGAAATTGGAGACTGCTAGATGTCGTTGCAGAGTATACTTGCTAAAAACTAATCAGTGATGTTTCAGGATGATTTGTGGTATGCCTTCTTGGATGAAATTTGAAAGATGATCACTTATGTTTATTAGCAGCAACATGATAAGGTCAGTGAAGACAATTACAAAAATGTAAAAATGATCACAGAACTGCCAGAATGCCTTCCTTAAATAATACTCAACACAACATTATAATGGATTCTTTTAAAGAACTGAAGTTGGTTTATAATAGTTCTAAAATTGCTCTAAAATTGACAAATTGTTCTAGCGTGGCTTGCAAGGAGGTTTTGTAAGGACAGCATTGCAATATTTTCAGTGCTGTCTAGGACACTTTCTACATTTGGCACTCTGCTTTGAGGCAGAGCCAGCAGCAGTGATTCAACTAATGGAAATCTTTGAAAACTTGATCGTGATTTTACTTTTTCTGTCATATTGCTTCATTAACTGAAATAACACAGAAACAACTGTGCAAATGTTGCTGTTGCTACAATTAAGATGATGTAAAATGCTTTCTTTAAGAGAATGGTATGGTGACAAACCACGGCAAGATCCCTCTGACCACTTTGAATAAATTTTCAATGCCTCCAGCATGCTTCCAGAATCTTTAAATGATAGGTAGTGTCTGCAAGAAGCATGTCGATAAAAATGCAACATCATGGCATACCTATGACACGGTGGAGACGTGCTGTTGCATGATGATGGGAGGATATGTTTCTATTGTTCTAGTGACTATTTAAAGTTTTGATTTACATTTTGCTTAACATCTCTAGAGATGGTAGAACTACTTTTGTGAGCTGCTGAGAAAATAAATCTTGCCCATTTAACTTTTTTTTTCTCTTTGTTTTTGTTTTCTATTTGGTATTGGTTTGGTTTTTTTTTTGTTATGTTTTGTTTTGTTTTAATACAATATTCTAAAGAAAAAGCCATAAGTATTAATAACAGGAGAAATGAGAAACACCTAAGGGCCCTGTTTGCTTCTATGATGTTTTAACAACTCTTTCAGCTTATCTGTTGACACATAATGTGGCCAATTCAGATGAGAAAGTTTGCGCCAAATACAGAGAACATCTGTTCTCTGGGAAGTCATTTTTGTACAAATATAGTACAGATGATTAATCTAATGTCTTTGGCGTTTCCCAGTTTTTGATAGGGAAGACAGTAAAAGAGCCAGGTCATCTTAAGATTATTCTTAATGCTTTTGCTGAGCTTTATCTTGCTTCTGACAATACTCTGCACATTGGCACTCTTGTGGTTTTAATACACTCAAGCTGAATTTACCAGCTGCTGTCTCTTACAAGAAGGCATTTGGACATCAAAAACTTTATAGCATTGATATGTCTCACCTAAAAATGGTGTGTGATGTCTGGGGCAAAATATAAACTGTGGTGAGAAAGGACTCAGTTTTCTGCGTTCCTTCCTTGTTTAATAATCAGTAGTTAAATTTACTCCAAGTGTAAGCTATGCCTACATTTGGATTCCCTTTTAACCAAACAAAACAATCTGTAAAGCAGTATGTTGCTGTCATGTGAGCAAGATGCTGACAAAGCTGCAAGTAG
>NW_010125469.1:17757-36857 GCF_000699245.1 Pterocles gutturalis
TCATTTTGTTAATGACTTCTGTCCAGGGTCTAGAAGTACAAAAATAACAAAGGAAAAAAGATGATAGGAGCAGAAATAGTTTTTTGCCTCTTTCTGTTAAGAGTTGGTGTCTTTGGCTGGATTTTAACGGTAAAGTTAAACTTAAAGAAAAGTTGTTCTATAGAGACTGTGTGTTATTTTAGTTTGTGCTTTTGAGGGTGAATTTTGGAACACTTTACTCCACCTCCAGAAGCCATAACCATTGAACCATGGCTGTCCTGTAATATTTTTGGCTGTAATATTTGAACAATAGAATTGGGGCCATACTGTGGCAAAGAAAATTATGGATGTTGACACTGAAAAAAACCCCACATGGGAATGATAACGTTTACCATGCTTTGTAGATTGGAGTTTTTAATGTGCTGCCCCAAACGGAGTAAGAGATGACATATTTTTCTATTTTCTAACTTGCATTCAAATAGCTTCAAAGCCTTCATGCTCAATTTAGATAATAACTCAATTTTCAGTGAAATTATGGTATGGTGATAATGTACAGTGATTTGGAAAGACCATGATATCATGGGTTGGACAAAGAATTGGTTGCAGACGGATTCATACATCTAGGGTATCTTTTTCTATTTTTGGACACTGCCCTTGTCACCAAAGCCATTTCCTTTGAGAACTGATTGAACTAATGAAGAAGTTATTCCTTTTTGTTTGTTTTTAGTCTCTTAATTTTAAGGTATGTCTCTGAGTTTTGTTTTAAAGCAGCACAATCATTTGATTATAAAAGCAATCCTAAAATAACACAGAGGTCTTGTTTCTTTTGGGAAGGACTCAAGGTTCCAAGGTTTGATGGCCATTTCTTACTGCTCTAAACTTTGTTCTCTTGACATGCTGAACTGATAGAAAAAAGTCCTGAAGGAATAAATTGCAGCCTTAAGAAAGATGAGAGATCAGCCTAAAGTGGAATGTCTGACTGCTGAGACTTGTTGGCTCACCACCTTAATGGCAAGGTTCCTTTTCCTCTGCTTCTCTTATGACTTGTTCCTTCCTAAGCTGGCTTTGTAGTTGCTAGTTTACTCCCCAGATAGGGCTGTCCTGGTTAACTCCTCTGATACGGTCTAATATGGTGCCAGTAATGGTCAAAACTCCTTGACTCTTTAAGACCTCGATGACTTTAACCTTTGAGAGACTTGCAGTTTTCCACAGGCTAACCTGGGCAGTAATCTTTTTTTCCCTCCCTCTGGCATGTGAAAGTTGGGTTATGTATTGTGTTTGTGCCCAAGTGCTTGTGCACTCTTTTAAAGACAGTGTTAAAATAACTTAATCAACAGTTAATTAGTACATTTTTAATGACATCTATTTTAATGAGAGCAAATTAGATGTGTTTAACAGATATGGAGAGTACATTAATTGGAGAATACAGAAATGTACATACAATTAACAGTTGTAAATTAAAGGTTGGACTAATCCAATCTCCTCAGTTAGTGGCTTATATCTGGTGCAAAAAAAATATGCAAAAAGATGGCTTTGGAAAGTCTAGGTGCTCTGTTTTGGCACAGTGTGGTTTTTTGGTGGTTTGTTGGGGTTTTTTATACCTGAACTACTGTCCAAAAATAATGTTTAAATGCTTTACTGATTTTTCTGCAGGGTGATATAAGTCAAGTGAGGTATCTTACCTTTCTGATTTGATAAGTGAAATCTTGTATATAAAAGTATAAAGTATATTGACTTTATCTACAGACCTAGCTAATTACATGTAGAAAAAATACTTAGCTAGTGCGTATATTCCTGTAGAGGAAGTGATATAATCAGCTTGTGTAATAAATAAGTTTACATTTAGAAGTGAACTGAGTTACCAACACTGGCAGTTTGTAAAGACAAGTGACAGTGACCACCTTTTTTTCTCCTATTTGATAGTTATTTTGTTTATTTTTGTACTGTTTGGGATAGCCTATATAGTTTCAGTGCTGCTGAACAGATGAGTCTCCATCATGACTTGAGAAGATTATGTATTGTTCTCCCCTTGCACCACCCCAGATTTTGAGGAGGGTACCAGCAAGCTGTTACAGATTTTTGTATGCAGGCCAATTGCTTTTAGTCTTTGGACTAAAACAGCAAGTCATTTCAGTATATGCTTATGATGTCTATTGATAAACGTGGGCTACAAAGATAAAAATTTTGTAAAATGTTGTGAAAAATAATTTATTTAGATTTCTGTCTTAGTCTTGCATTGACTGCAATCCCTCATTAACAAGCTATAGAAGACTACACATATCAATCCATATTTTTTTTTTTTTTAATTTCCAAAGACATGTGTTACCAGGAAGGTAAAAAGAAAGAATGCAGTCTGTGTAAAATGCTTGGATCAGTGAATTAAAGAATATGTTTGGAGACATGAGAACTTTGAGAGCTGAAAGACCTGTTTTTCTTGTGAATAGACAGGTTTTCTATGCATTCCTTCTAGCAGATAGTGTTATGCAAAGCCCACATAATAATTTAATCTCCAAAGACATGTGTTACCAGGAAGGTAAAAAGAAAGAATGCAGTCTGTGTAAAATGCTTGGATCAGTGAATTAAAGAATATGTTTGGAGACATGAGAACTTTGAGAGCTGAAAGACCTGTTTTTCTTGTGAATAGACAGGTTTTCTATGCATTCCTTCTAGCAGATAGTGTTATGCAAAGCCCACATAATAATGAGAACAATAAAATGTTTGTTATTCCAGAGGAGGTTAAGCTGATTGATGTTGTTATCTAGTTTTAGCAGTCATTGTCAGTGTTAATGCATGACAGACTCTAATGCAAAAGAAAGGTCCGATTAAATTTCTCCCAGGGAATTTCTGCTGAGTTGATTTGCTGTTTGACTAAGTAACATTTTCTCTTAATTCCAAAAAGAGAGGTGAATGGATGTGTTCTCCTTATTTTATTCAATAATCGATAGTTGTTTTGGTGTGATGTTGAGTTTCCCATTTGTATTGCTTATCAGTCTGAAACTTTTGTGATCGTCATTTTTATCCATATGTTTTTATTGAGAAGAATCTGGTTTTTCTTTATACTTAATTTGGGGCAAGGCTTCCTCTGTCTTCTGTTTTCTGTTATTACGTGTTTTAGTTCTAGCTTTTCCTTTTTGGGACAGTGCTGTCCACTGTAGCAAGGCTGTATGTTATAAGTATTATTTGTTAACAACAAATCTATTTTGGGGCTGAGGTGTTCTGAAATAAAAGCTGGTATTGATTCATCTGCTTGGATTGAATGTATATGGGTACATCTGGTGAGGAAAAAATGGAATGGTTATTTGTAGCACTAGTAGATATTCTTTGCAATTAGACTACTATATATTTTTTTTTCTTTTTATGCCATAGGTCTTCAATAATTCATTTCCTTTTAAAATGTTATGGATGTAAATCACAGCTAGTTTCACTCTGTCTGACATAGGTTACTCTATTTTACAACTTTGACATCCTCCAGGATCTTGTCTTTTGGGTATTTGCTCCTGGTGTCAGGTTGAAAAAGTCTCCAGACTCCTCAGAAATGGATGTTTTATTAAAATAGATCTGTCTTACAGTGTGAAGTGACTTGCACTGCTTTCTTGACTGCATTAATCTCTGAGTTTAGCATCTGGTTTCCAGATGCTAAGAAAGAATCAGAAGCTGCAGGTAACATTTTGTTGTGGGTATCAACTACCTTTACATTAGAAGAAGTATAGCCTTTAGGTTATTAGGATTATTTACTTGGAAGATTGCATGTAAAACAATATCGCTCTTAGGTGCAAAATTCATCTGCAAAGAAATGTATTCAGCTAATCTCTAAGGATGCTCACAAGCATATATTATAAGAATCCTACCATGCAACTTGACTTTTGTGTCTGATGCTCTGAGCGCACTTTAAAAATCCTATCTGTAGGGCAGTTTTTGCCAGCTGCAAAATTGGCTTAATGATTGGTTCCTAAAAATAATTTTGACAATATTATTTTGATGGATATTGCAGATGGGAATCAGTGAAGTATGCTTTTTTTTCCCCCTTGTTTTTTAAGGAATCCTGTTTAAGTAAAACTGAGCAGAGATAATTTTCTACATGAAATCTGTTTACAATCATACACTGTTGCCATTTCCTGTTCTCACTATTTTTATTGGATTGCTGTGAGGTCTGCCTCCTGTCTAGTTTGTGAATGGCCCCTAGATCCTGTGGTATGTCTGCATTTGGGGGGTTTTAATTGGGGGAGATGGGAGTGTTCTTCCCTTGACTCTCCTATCGGTATTTTTGTAGAATTATCTGGATTGGTTACCAGGATCCAAGCAATCTTGCATTTTATGGAGGTTAAAAAAAAAAAAAAAAGATCACTAGCATGAAATTTCCTTATTTTGATATTGCATCATAATCAAGTCTGAAGGGAAGAAGAGTTACTTCAGTTTTTAATTTACAAATCCTGTTTGTAATACCTTAAGTTTAATGCTATTTGTCACACCTGAATTCCAACCTGAAAGCATGCTCAGAAAGTGGGTAAAGCATTAAACTTATTTAATCTGTGTTTTGTATGAAAGATGGCAGAACACTTTCTGGTTTCCCTTTTTTATATGTAACCTACAATATGTTTGTTCTTGCCAGTTACCTTTTCAACTTCTAGTCATTTCAGAAATTTAGTGTATGCAACCAGAAGACTTCTACAATCTTCTGGAAAAAAAAAAAAAAGTGACTAGGAGCTTCTCTGTGGTCTTGCTTACCCCTGTTCTCTGTCCATGAGCCCTGTTTCTTCCTCACTTCCTATGCAATTCTAACTACTTAAGAAGAATCCAGGAGGATGGAGCCAGGCTCTTCTCTGTGACATCCAGTGATAGGACAAGGGGCAATGGGTTCAAGCTGGAACATAGGAGGTTCCACTTGAATATGAGAAAAAACTTCTTTACAGTGAGGGTGACAGAGCACTGGAAACTGACAAACAGACCTCTACGTGACAGAATGTAACAGGGCGGTGACAGGCTTTGTTTAGAGACGCATAATCAAAGATAACCAGACACCTCTACTTCTTCTTAACTTTTTCTCAGGTTCTGGCTAAGCGCGGGAAAAAAGTTAACAAGGAAAAAAAAACTACACCAGATGTTTTTCGCAGCTTAAGACAGAAAGTTGTTTATTTAACTGTATAAAAGCAGGGACCATTTGCAGGGAAATTTGGAAGCCTCATCTATACAGTGGGCACACTGTGTAGAGATTTCCCAATTGCCAGGAAGGGCTCTCCAATCCTTGCTGCAAACGGGCTCCCCAGAGGCTGCGGATCTGGATGATGGTAACGTATTAATAGGGCAATTGGTGATGTATCTTTCTTAATCACTATCGCTAACTCTATGTAGTAATGATTAGGTTCATTACCTTATTTTATGCTTGCTATAGTAGTTCGCTTATTATTTTGCTGTTTACCTTATCTTGCTTTATTTTCTCTATATTATTTTCCTCATTATTTTATCACTTTAAACACAAGTAAAAATAAGTTTGCTTTTTTATTATTTTATTTGGTGCCTGTGTCCTTTGTGCTATCCCTGTGGATCAGCAAAACACCTACCTGCTTGAGATTTTTTTTTCCCTTAATTTTCACTTTTGCCTCATTAGAGATTAACTTGGTTAGAGTTGTCTTCCAGATTAGGCAGAATGATTAGCATGGTCTTTCAGAGATGAAACACACTCATAAGATCGACAGTGTTTCTTGTTCTGTAGGTTCTTCCAGAAACTTAAAGCCAGGCTTCCAACAGTAATTAATACCAAATACCACTGCCACAGTCCTCAGCTGCACTAATTTGGCCTAGAACATGTGTAAAAATACACAAGTTGCAACTGAATAGATGCATCAGGAAATTAGAGATACCAGTAATCTTGCCATTTATGATGCTCAATAAGAAAGAATGTTCATATGATTGAAGATAATTCAAAATTTGAGGAAGACATTTATACAATTTGTATAACTTCTTTTTTTCCCAACTGTATATAGGGAACCGGTATGTGGCGTGGAAGAAATGCAGTTAAAAACAGTTTGGGAGGAAACAGTGCAACTGTGAGTATTTCTTTCAAGAATGATTAGCTGTCATGAAATAGATTGTCTATGAAAATGTAAGGTATAAATAGTAAACAATATTTAGCAGTAATTCACATACAGATTTGACTTTTCCGCGGTAGTTTGATCAATCTAAGGTCATGCATGTGAAATCTGTTAATTAATAACAGTGTAGTGGTTGACTATGTGTTCTTCTCTAGAATCAAATTCTCTTTATGTAATTAAGAGGATTTTTATGTAAAATTTTAAACAGGAGGTACTGTGTAAGATTGTGGTAGGCATCTCTGAATTTTTATTCTTCTCCTATTTAAATGTCTGATTGCTGCATAGATGAGCAGCCTTCAAATGCTAGCTTCATGATTCATGAATGAGTTAAAGTACAATTATAAATTGAGATATTTTTGTTGAGCTCATAATCTCAGTCTGGTTCAAAATTACTTCCATTTGTGATCCACTTCTGGCAAGTGTTCTTGTCACTAGCCTCAAGTAAGTTTTTCCTACTCATGTAAATAAGAAATTGTGATGTCTTCTGAAAATTCTCAGCCATTTAGAACAAACATGTTGTATTCATAAGCAACAACTGGGTATTGCATGCCCTTTTGTTACTGGCACAAATTGTTATCCTTGTTATATAACAGTTTATTTCCATTTTGGGATCAAAGAATTTGCTCTGTTTGTGTTTCCCTACTCTAATGACCTTAATATGCAGGTAACAGTAGGCTCTGCATTCTGTTTAAGCTTCCATCACTGCTTTTCTGTGAATGTCCCATAAAAAGCATTGTTTTTATTACAGCTGCTTTCTACTGTCCCTTGCTTGGTATGTAATGCTCTAATCTTTTATCCAAACTTTCTCAGGAATATTTGAAAGTTTCCTTTCCTATTAAGAATGTGCATTTGTTAAAACTGAAATTGCTTTTAAGAAAGGATTACATAGATGAATTTATTTAACTTCAAAAAAGTAAGGAATAATTCAAAACTATTCATGTGTTTATTACACATGAATAATTATTAATTTTGTTAGGTTTTCAAATGAAAATAATGCTGAAATCATCAGTATTGTTACTTGAAATGGTCGCTTTTGTTGTTTTCTAGTTTAGGTAAATGATACACTCTCAGACTTTGTTTCCAGCTTTCTTTGGATTGGATCCTGCTTCCCATCTCCAAAAGACAAAATTTAAAGACAATCCCCCTCTTTTTGTTCATACCCCCTAACTCACAGCTTTGTGTCTCACAATCATATTTTCTTTTTATACATTGTCAGTATTTTTTTCTGAGTCTTTCTTACTGCAGGCATTTATTCAGGAGCCATTAGAAGTGTGAACATAGAACAGCTATGTGTAAAAATGGATTTACTCCTATCTACTTGTCTTCCCCCCCACCTTGGATTTTTGATTTAATGCATGAATATATAATGAGAATATATTTAGTTAATTTAAGACTATCACCATCCACAGTACACTTGAATTCAAAACAGATGGAGCATGGAATAATTACAGATGGAGGAAAGCTGATTTGAAGCACTGTCTGAATACCAATGTACCATTTTTAGTCTGATTTTCTAAGGAAATGAAGCTGTTATGAGCATATTTTGTTCACATGTTGTCCATTAATTTTTTTTTTTTTTTTTTGATTTTTTAGCAATACAAAGTTTCTCTCCCGTTCCTGAAAATAAAGATTTGGGTAGAAGAGAGAGGTGTATGGAAGGACTGTAGCGTTCATTCCCTGGAGAGGTCACCTAAGAAAGCCACTATTTGAGGACACAAACTTCAGAAAACTTCATAATCAAAGTTGTCATGTCATTTTAGAGCAGGGACTTCTCCTGCCAGGCTCACTCCTGCATTCCCGTGTGCATCCTGTACCCAGCACAGGTGCCCAGCCGATGGCCGGGGGCTGCAGGGCAGCCTCTATAAGGAGGGGCCAGGGCTGCCCCAAGTGGGGCACAGCCAGTTCCAACTGGCTCCAGCCAACCCGCTGCAAGGCATGACTCAGCCCCTCAGCCACAGGTGGGGTGCTTCTGTGAAAACATATTTAAGGAAGGGAAGAAGATGCCACACAGGTAAAGGAAAGGGGGGGAAAAAAAACCCTGAACCAAATAAACATAGGGAACCCTGAGGTCAGAGGAGGAAGGGGAGGTGTGTTGCATTGTGGAGGAGACATGCTCTGAAGCTTGTGGGGGGCTCAGCTGGGAGCAGGTGGGTGCTCCTGAAGGCACTGTGGCCGGTAGAGAGCCCCACACTGGTACAGAGTTTTTTTGCTTTTTTTCCCCAAAGAACTGCAGACCCAGGGGAACTCATGCTGAAGCAGAGGACAATCCTGAGGAGCAACAGAGACATACTGTTGTATATGTCCTGTGTCTTTGAGTCCCACATGTTTTTTTAAAATAAACATTTTAGAAGGAAAAAGAAACAATATGTATGTTCTATTTCTGCCCTTGGTAGTTTAGTTTAATACTTGCTGGTCTCATGTTTGGGTAAATAGGAAACAAATGCTTCCCATTCACCTTTTCTTTTCCACTAGTGATTTATATGTCTTTAGTGTAGTAACCGTCAGTGTCTGTTTCCTTTGCTGAAAAGTTTTGGGTGTGGTTTATATTTATTTATTTGTTTGTTTGTTTGTTATTGTTCACAGAGAACCTACTTCTTAACGTGGGCCCCTGTTGCTTTTTTCTTTAAGTTTTCATTTCTGCCATCTTATCTTTATTGAGTTTAGGGTGTGGAGTAGGTATCTGAACTGTGCACAGTTGCGTCAGTTATACCCTGGCTTTATAAAGTGGCACAATGTTGTTGTGTTTGCTGTTTCTTTCCTACTGATTTTTACTGATTTAGCTGCCTTTTTTGCTGATTTGTATAACTAGGTCATCAGCATACTTTGTTGCATTGCTGGTTGTCTCTTTTTTCACAAACTTGTATATGTGTATTTTGAGCAGCACACGCTGAAGGACAGGTGGATGCATATGCTAAATTAATGACTTCCTTCTACTCTGAAAAACCCCAACAACCCACATTGTTCCCATTTGCCCATTTGCTGCCATTTATAGCGAAAAGGTGCATCTAGTTTCATTAGACTACTTTGAAGAGACATATATCTGGGTGTTTAACTTGGAAAAAGGATGGGTGGACTTTTACAGGTAACATTCTCTAAATACATAAAAGTAGGTGTCGAGGTTTTAAGTATTTTGATTTGATATCAACAATGTCCAGCTTGACCTTATATATTTAAATTTGTAATCCAGTTAGTGTAATTCCCGTTTGTCATGCTTCTTGCATTCTGGTTTAATTCAGTATTTTTTTAGTCATTAGAAACAGGCAAGACAAAAAACTTAGTAGTAAATATGCTCTTTTAAAAAAAGCAGTTTAAAAGTTCATGTGGGTGTTGGCTTTTTGGGGATTAGTATTTTGGCATGCTCTGAGGGGAAATGGTGTTTGAGGAAGTCGTGAGCCTTTGAACGCAGTGTACTGTGTCAGTAAGGGTGTGGTCTGTGAGACACAGTGCACGTGCCTCTGGGAATTTGTGATCTTTCCATTTGTAGTAATAGTTGTTTGCTAAATTGCACATTGTACTGACTGTGAACCAAGGTGGTGATATCTGAAGGGTAGTGACTGCAGAGTTAGCGCAGGGCTTGGCCAGGAGATGTGATTGGGATGTTGTTCTTTACAAGGTTTGTGTGATCTGATTTAAGCAAAAACCATGAATGGCATTTTTCAAAATATGTTCAAATTCATTTTACAACGGCTGGCACACTGTGGAGTGGTTTGAAGATGCAATTAAGTCCAAGAAGTTAGTACCAGTAGTTTGATTATTGTGTGTCCAGCCCAGAGTTGTGATATGTGATGTGCTCTCCCCTTGTCCTCCTAGGCAGGTGCCATATAGGCCATGCTTCTGACTTCTTTATGAAATAACCTTTTCGGTGCCTGTTTGCAGATTGATCCAAAACTTATTATTTCATGTTGTCAGTGTATGATGCTAAGGAAATTATGATATGGCTTGAATAAAGAAATTGTTTGGAATTTGTAGTTTCTCCATCACCACCACCCTGTTTTTCACAACAGAAGGACAGGAAGAGGGTATTCAAAAGCACCCTTGGTCAGGACAGTGTGTTTAAGAATATAACCTCTGCATTGTCGTTAATAGGCCTTCTGCTACACTTTCAGTCACTAGCAATTTCTGCCGTTGGTCTGGTTTGGTAACTTTGAAGTGGCTCATCTCAAGAGAATTTCACCTGCTTTGTGAATAGCATTCCCAAGCCTATTATGCTATTGTCAGTAATTTCATTAGAATTTCGGTTTATTCCTTTGGTTCCTAGAATTGAAGTTAGTTCTTGGAATTGCCTGCATGTACTTCATGCTGTAAGAATAGCTATTTCATTTTTGGCCTGTATACTCCTAGTATCCTAATAATAGATCAATTCATATGAATGTTCAGAATTGACATGTAATACTGTTAATGGTTTTTCATTGTCTCAAGACTGCCAATTCTACATCACTGCTCTGTGACTAGAAGATTTCACTCTAGTTGATAGAGCAGTTAAAGAGGCTTTGTCTACCAAATATTAACCACTTCCACAGCTGTCAATTGTTTTTCCTTGTCGTAACCCACTTAAACATGTTACCAGCTTATGAACAAAAGTGTATAAATGTACTGAATGCTCAGAAGTTCTAAGTGGGAGGCTGTAGTGGCTTACAGAGTCCTCTCTACCTCAGAAAGCAAAGTCAACACAAGTCCTGATCATCCTCACCTTCTTTGCCCCCTTCTCCAGAGAGAGAGAGACACCCTTAAATGAAACTCCTTGGATTTTTTTTTTTCTGTGTTTTTTTTCTTGCAATGTATCTGTCCAAGTCCTAGACAGTGCCAAATCAGACAAAAATGCAAGCTATTTGTATGCATTCTGGAAGCTTTCAGTGCTCACTACCATTTTACCTAAAGGCAAATACCTATCAACAGATTTGCACCTGTGTTTTTCCTTGAAAAATATAATGGGACAAATTAGGGGGATTGTCTGGTTTCTTTTGGAATTTGGCAACAGTCATCCACTTAAAATATTCAGGAATAAAATTAAAAGGCTTCAGGACTGAAAACTAGAATGTTACTACCGTAGAAATACTTACTTTATGAGACAAAATCATTACTGTGTGCCCCCAAAATAAAATAATTCTAACACAAAGTTTGAAAGCAGAAATGGAGATACAGGCGCATTCTGTTAAATAAGGACTCACTGTGTCCTGCCATCTCTTTAAGGAAGTGACTTTAAATGGTGTGAATTTTACCCTGGATCTGGGCCTGACTTCAGACTTGCTTTCTGTTGCTGAGGGGCATATTTATTTAAAGAACAGTTGGGTTAGGAAAATTGTTGGACTGCTGAAACCTTGTAGCAATGGAAAAAGTATAAATCATTGAAAAACTGCTCAGCCTAATTCAGCAAAATGTGACATTAACTAGTATTCTTTTGCCAGTAAAAGCTATGTCCGCATTAGGACCTTTTGGAACTATAGTTATGCCAAATATTGTGCATTTGAGTCTCTGCCACGGCAGAAAAAACAATTTTCATATTTTCTCCTGTAGTCGTGCTCCTGGAGGAAGACGGAGAAAGATTCAGTAAGTATAAAAGAACCCCAAAGAATCACCTGAAGAAACAGGCAGTTGTGCTTTATGTAGAAAATAAGCTATCACTGTGGTATCACAAGTGGATCTGGATGAGCTTTGAAGCACCCCCTGCTTGCCTCAGGCTGAGTAAACCACCAGGCATTAGTCCAAGCATAGCAGGTTTAGTAACTCTAACTGGAGTTGAAAGGGGAGAAGTAAATGATGAAACTTTTATGCTGGAAAGTACTTTGTCTCTGCCAAAAGGTTCTTTCCTTCCCCATGTGGAAGTTGTATAGCAATGGAATTATACTGTCAGTGTTTTAATTTCTGAATTGTGGGATTACTTTAGCAATTGACCCTTCTTAATTCAGGACTGAAGCTGCAGGTGCTGTCAGGAAGTATTAATGGAGACTTGTAGCTCTCTGTAACAGCACTGGTGTGAAAAACTTTTGAGCACACTCCACTGTGATTTTTAGGTGATACCAGCAGCAGCAGGGGTGATGAGGAAAAAGAACCGGGATACTGCTACCTGTATTTAAAGAGAGAATAGCCGTCTGCAGCTGTATATAATTACCATTAATAATTCCAATTAAATAAACCAAAGGATTCAAACGGTATCCTTAGTATCAAATTATATATATATACATATATATATATGTTGTTTATTACACAGAGTTACTGCAGACTTGCAGGAAGTTGAGACAAGCTAAAAGGAGGGAAGCCCTACTGATGCTAGCCTAGAGTTGGAGGGAAATAAGTTTTCCCTAGGAAGGTGGTTATTGGTGTACTTACATTTTTATATGTATATTTATGCTTAGAGAAATTGTTGTAATTATTTGGGATAATCATTCTTGCATGACTATTATCTTTCCAGAATAATTTAATTTTCTGAATAAACATGTAAAATATGCATATTAAAGCAGTGGCCAAATTTTTTGGCAAATGTGATTCCCCCATGGTTTAATTTCTGCCTGAATATTTTGACTTTGACAGAATACTGGGACCAAAGAGCTTCCTGTTTCATTTTAGTTGTTTAGCGTGTTCCTACAGATAGTGAAAACTTTCTCTAGGTCAGTTTGGGTATGTAGCTCCCCCCAAAAACTAGCTGCATCCAGCATTCTCTAGGATACAAATGTTACAGCATGGAAATGGCACTGATTTACAGAACTGCTACTATGTCTGCAAAGGGCAGAACAAATGTTGTGTTTTGGATTAATGACGCATATAGTTCCACTGCTGTGGACTTCTAATGACATTTTTCTGATATCATGCCCTGTCTGTTTTGATGAGCCACACTAGCAAGTTTCCCAATGAAAAACACATTTTTTCTCTCCATAAAAAAAGAATGTAAAGAGATGGTAATAATTGTGAATTTATTATAAGCTGTGTTGCTTCTGTCATACATATTACTTGAGAAATATGAAAGCTGTGGAATTGTTGGTTTTTGCAACTTAGTAGTCATCATAAAAGACAAACCAACAGGTCCCTAAACTGAGGGGACAAAAGGAAACAAAATGTCTTCCGTTAATCTGCTTTACTCGGAGATCAGATAAATTTACTCATTTTACTTTAAAATTATTCTATCAAAACACAAGTTTCCCAAATTCGTAATTCAAGGTTATTAAACACAAAATAAATAAACATCTTTTTCATGTTATCTGAAGACTTTGGCTCCCTGTTGTACTAATTTTGTAGGTAATTTTTTGCTAAATGTTTGAAGTTAGCAGCTCTGAAAGTGAATTTTGAAAGAAGCAAAACTCTCATATCTGTGCTTACCCAAAATTAGCCCAAACTTCCAAGACAGAAACACTGACCTCAGTGATCACTCTTAAGGTCATTACCTTCATCTTCCTTATTTTCCCAGTCTGCCATTGTTCTCTGTGCAAATCTTTGCACAGATTAAGGTCCTGTAGTGCATCAGAATTGCAGTCCACAAAATGTGGTGAAAATGCGGGCCCTTGTCAGTGACTACTTCTTTTTCAGCATTTTCTTTAAGAAGTGCAGCTTTTGGTAAGCTTGACCAAGAACAAAATTTCCTTTAATATGTCGGAAGCTATTTGAATGTTATTCAATTTGAATTTTTGAGATGTTAATTTCTTCTTTATTTCAATGTACCTTTTCTCTCTGAGTTTTATGTCTAGTAGTGGATACTATTTTTAGATTGCATCTGGGCCAGCTGCTTGAGTACATGGTCTTACTGACAAAAAGCTGAGTTTGATGCTAGACTAAACAAGATCTAGTGACAGACCAGTCAGATAAGCAAGCAGGGATGTTAGCAAAACAAAGTTAATTTTCTTTTCTTTTGCCATCCTCTGCTTTCCTATCAAGCTTCTGCAGTATTTTTAGTCTGTGTAATGAAGATCATTTTGGTGTTTGAACTTTAAAAGTGTATCAGTGAAGGGCCAGCACCTTTCATGCAAATCAGTGCAGCCAGGCTTTCAAGCTGCACAATTACTTTGGTTGCTTCTTTTAGGACTCATTAAGGTGTATATTATTCAGTGTTCTTTCCCTGGTTTTCATATGGTTTGGTTTACTTGCAAAAGTGGAAGGAGCATCCAAGGTATCTACTTGGAAAAAATAACCAAATCTATCTCAGCCTAATGTAGAGGATTTTTTAACTCTCAACTTTTAGGCAGTGGAGTTGTTAGTCATTCCTTTGAGTCGAGAAGATACACAGATGCTCTAAAATTAGTTTCCTTACTTTTGACAATTCTTTTCTTTCCACTTGCTTATGATGGTGATTCTGAATCTGTTGTATCATATGGCACTGTGCATGAGTAAGCCACAGGTTACAGGATTGTGCAAGCAGATAAAAGCCTGTTGTTTAGCCCTAAGTATGTTCATTAAAAAATGGAATTTCTGGAATAATTTTCAGTAAGCTAAAATTTCCTGATTTTTACTGTTGCAATGCCAAATGACTTTAGCCTAAGATAAGAAAAAAGAGCAAATGTAACAAAATAACCATCTAAAAAACATTATTGTGGCTTAATCATCTATGATCACAATTAAGGCAATAGTATTTACTAGCAGGCTGACAAAATAATTCTCTTGTCATAATACAGCATTCACTGGAAGTTTAGGAAAAAATAAAATTTATTTTTTAAGTAGAATTTGTGTAAGATAATACTGAAATAAGTGTTCATTAGCTTGGACAGGCATGACTTTACTTTCTGACTGCATAACAGATGAGAGAGTTCCAAGTTCATTTGAAAAATTAAGCTGATACAGGGATGAATTGGATACTTTCTGATAGAGGAAGACTTCAGGAAATGAGAGGGTTACGTGGCAGTGGTGTGGAATGTAGGGTGCAGATTGTGCTGAGTTAGTTTTACTGTTGCTAGAACAACTTGTTCTTCCCAACCTTGCATTTTATTTGGGGATTTTTCGTCTGTTGAAGTCGAAGATAGGCTGTTCTTGCTGATGTTTTGAAACAAGCATTTATCATAGGACTTTATTTTCAAAGAACTTAGTTGTCTCTCTTATCTTTAGTAAGTGCCCAGGTCTCATAAAAGTTGTCAATATTTGCCATTTGTTCTTTTTCCATAGTTTGCTCTACTAGAATGGACAGGAGGTCGTGATCAGTTTCTTGTCCTCCATTGGGACAATAGTATATAACACTTCCTTCAGACTTGTATTAGGTTTTCATTAAATGGACTTCCAGAACTAGATGTGGTTTTGTGAAGCTCCCTCTGAGCCCATATTAACTGCTAGTATATGTTCCCTGGCAGGCAGTTCCGCAGACCAAACACCAACTGCATAAAAAAACTATGGTGCTACTACGGAAAGAAGACATTAAAAGTCAATCCCTGTTGTCATTCTTCAGTGTAACTGTTTGCAAAGAAGCAGCAAGAATGCTTACAAGTAAAAGATTTAAGTCAGAATGATGAATGAAGCACCTGAGGTTTTTTGGAGCATCTCTTTCAGTTGATCCTTATGTTGCTGCTCCTTCTCTAGCCTTCATGCTACATGTAGTGTCCCAGTTCATTTAAAAAGTGTATGTTTCTTCTGGCATATGTGTATCTGTCATCCATAATGTTAATTGTTGTGGGAAAAATTGCCTCACTGTCTTCTGAACTCAACCACTGCCTCTGACATGCTGACCCCTTGTCCATTAGCCTGTCTTTCTGTCCTTCAGCATTGGTTTCAATTCATGTGAGAAAGATGTGGCTGTTCAGAAAGATGCATTTCAAATGCTCCTCTTCAATTCTTGTCTCTTAAATATCCATCCAAGGACCTCCTATCTTATGCCATGAGTTCAAGTTCCTAACAGCCTTGATGAAGGAATTAGTGAAAGATGTCTGGAAGTAAAAGCCTGAACCATATCACCATTACCCACAAGAGATCATATTAATGCATTGCCTATGCTATATTACAATGCCTCATGATTTTACTGTTACAGAAGCAGAGGATACCATTTGTTTCTTATTTCCTGTTTTCCATTTTCTTGAAGATGCAGAACTTTTGCATATTCTTCTGTAATAGCATGACACTCTGAACCATGCTGCCTTCTGCACCTGATGGTTTTCTGCCATTCTTTGGTTTAAAGTCTTGTTTGTGACCTTTTTGATTTTTATATGCCACTGGCTTGGCTCTAAGGATCAGGTGAAACCTGTCTCTTATACAGGATCTTTGCATTCCAGAAGCATTCATGGTTTCTGGAAAGAATCTGAAATCTGGTTCATGAAATTTCTGGAATGAATCTGAAATGCTATTCCTGACATAATCATGTCAGCCAGATGTTAAAACTCTGTTCATTTTGTCAGTCTTGCATTGTATAAGTTGTGTAAGTTCTCTCAAATAACATTACTTTACATCTGTGTTGTTATACTTTGGTGGATGCATTATAAAGAATTTCATTGCACCAGGATAAGTGAACTATGATAACTGATCGAGACAAACAAACTTGGCTTACCCCAGCTGTGGAGAAGAACATAGTTAAGACCCTCAAATTTTAAAGTGTTTCCATAAGAACATTTTCTCCTAGTTGCTTTTTGGCTTGGTACACTCATTGCAAATTAAAATCTTCAGTGTTAATGCTTATGTTATTCCTCACTGAGAATGAAAGGAATTCTGAAATGGCATTAGTAGTGGAATTAGAGTACATACATCAGTACTTACTAAGTAGGCCTGCGAAAGATATTTTTATTTCCAACAGTTTGACATTGACAATTACCAGGCCTATGGTCTCCAAAAGAGACAAAGTGGAATTTCCACATCCTTTAGAACCCTTTATTTTTTCTGATGATAAAAGTAAAATCATCTGAGATCTTGAAACTGATGTTTTGCATTTTGTTTGTAAGTGTTCCGTGTTTCATTAACATTTCACTAGATTGTGACGTGAGATTGTACTAGTCATTATTTCTGGAATAGTTTGATGTGGAGACAGAAGACTTCTTTCTGATTTCAGGACTTTCAGGGTTCTTCAAAGTCAATCTGAATTTGCTAAGGTGTTTGCCGTCAGTTTGCCATGTTCCTTTCTTAGAACAGCTGCTAGTCTTTCTCTGCAGTACCGAGTTTCTGACTACAAAACCAGGTGTTGATATTTAAAATGTTGGCCTTATAAAATTATGGGTTGTTGAATTGCTCTGTAAACTTCCTAAAGTTCCACATTAGTTTTATTACTCCTTCTGACTTACTATTGATGGTTTTCTTACGCATGGATTTTAGAGCTACTGAGTACCAGTTTTAAGGTTGGGAAGACCTTATAAAGCTTGGAATCACCTCAGTCAATGACAAAACCACTGTTCTCAAAACTCGTTTGTAGTGACTTGCAGCACAACAGTTGATGTAATAATGGGTGTGTATAAATAAATTGCTCATTTTCTGGCAAATATTCTGATAATCACTTTCTTTCCTGTCAGATTTCCTCAAGTTGATTACAGCTATTTATTTTTTGTTTTTAAAATTCTGCTTCCATTCTGACTTCTGTAAGGAGTCTGCATAACAGTCATGTGTCTGTATAACCTCATACAAGTATTCCTGGCAATTGTCTAGCCTAGACACAATATATACTGGATTTCAGGAGTGGTGTACGGAAAATTTATAAAAAATATCACAGTTTTTATGGGCAGTCATACAGTCCCTAAGACAAGAAACTATTATATCATGTAGTCTTACCTGCTATGTGTTGCAAGCCTTTTTAAATTTTAAGTAAATCCCAGAAAAAGGCAATGGTACAGCTTGTGTGTGACCTTTCTTGTCTGGACAACTACACCCCAGTAATTATATCATAATTTACATTTTTTTTAAATAAAAAAATAAAGATCAGAGTATAGCTATAGGTTGATCTGGATGCCAAGGAGGACTCTGCTGCTTCCACTTTCCTCCATATTGTGCTTGTTCAATGTATTTGTTCCACAAATGCACAGTTGTTCTAGTGTTTCCCTGACGTGCTGAGTTTTGTACATGTGCTTAGCAAGACTGCATATAAGCCCTGCACCATTGAAAACAGGATCTGGAAATAAGCTGTGACCTATCCACACAGTCCTCTTCAGTTGCTTCAACCTGTCTGTGGGGGCAGTCTGTAGATTAGATTGAGACCAGTCCTGCTCTTGTTCACTACTTTCTCCTTTGTTTCTCCCTTTGGTAGGAGAAGGGTTATCAATCACCTGCAAAACTTGTGCATCTGTTGGGAGCTGTGGTTACTGTTTGGCTAGTTCATTAGGTTTGACCCTTGGCTATACACAAGGGAGCATGAGCTGATGAAGAGTCCTGACAGGTAGCCAACAGCCTGTGATTGATCATGTCTCCGTGAAACTGAATGTGTGATTAGATAGCACTTGAAGCAAACTGTTCCTGCCTTCCAGATTATCCTGCATTTTAATTAGAGTGGGTGACGCCTCCTTCGAATGACAAAAAGGATGGATGTAATGTAGAGAAATGTTAGAAGTAACATCTCAGTTAATAAAGGCAGACTATGGTGTGAATCCTGTTCCCTGTTTCTTGATCCTTGTGACTACAGTCTGATGTGCCTCCCACATAGTGTTTTTTGTTGTTGTTATTGTTGCTGCTGTTGTTTTTTGGTTGGGTTTTTTTTTTGGGGGAGGGGGTTGTTTTTTGGGGTTTTTTTGTGAGACTTCTGCTAATTTTAATTGAAAACGTATGTTCTCTGTCTGGTAGAATTGTAAGGGCTAAGCAAAAATATACAGGCCAATTCATGTTCTGTTACCAACTCAATATGCTTCTATTGGGAACTTTTTTTAAGTCTAAGGTTAAGCTAATAAGGATTTGACCAAAATATTACCATAATATTCTTTATTACAGTAGTGTCTCTATATCTGGAGCTTTTCTGTGTAACTAATTCTAATAACATTTTAATAATGTGACTCCTAATAAATGCTTCTGAAAATTAGGTTTAAATTATCTCTTAAGTAAGGTCTCTGACAAGAGAGCAGAAGAGGCTAGAAAGGTTTGCTGAATGCACGAGCTTTCATATATTTGTATATAAAGAGGACAGTGGTAATGCTGATAACATATTTACCAGAAACACAATCATAG